>NC_092000.1:6991907-7087100 GCF_044704955.1 Pristiophorus japonicus | reverse complement strand
GCTGTGAATTCTTAAGCAAAGAACCCATGAAGCAAAAACATTACACAAGGTGAAAATAAAAATTAAAATAATTTTTTAAAATCATTTTAGCTTTCAAGAACCTGTCAAATAAGTTTGTCTTTTTTTTTGGCCCCTTAAAAAATGTTTGCATTTATTTTTTCAAAACATTAAATTAAAATTTTTATTTATTTTAAACATGCAATGATTGTTTTATTTCAAGGTTGAGTACTTGTGTTTTTTTGGGTGGTTCCTATTCCGCTTGTGGGGATTTGGTACGTAACTGGAATCCTGATAAGCTTAATGGGAATCGCCCCTTTCTGATTGGTTGGGCCAGCCCTCGTGATAAGAACATAAGAACATAAGAATTAGGAGCAGGAGTAGGCCACCTGGCCTCTCGAGCCTGCTCCGCCATTCAATACGATCACGGCTGATCTGATCATGGACTCAGCTCCACTTCCCCGCCCGCTCCCCATAACCCTTGACTCCCTTACCGCTCAAAAATCTGTCCATCTCCACCTTAAATATATTCAGTGACCCAGCCTCCACAGCTCTCTGGGGCAGAGAATTCCACAGATTCACGACCCTCTGAGAGAAGAAATTCCTCCTCATCTAAGTTTTAAATGGGCGACCCCTTATTCTGAGACTGTGCCCCCTAGTTCTAGTTTCCCCCATGAGGGGAAACATCCTCTCTGCATCCACCTTGTCGAACCCCCTCATTATCTTATATGTTTCAATAATATCACCTCTCCTCCTTCTGAACGCCAATGAATACAGGCCCAACCTACTCAACCTATCCTCATAAGTCAACCCCCTCATCTCCAGAATCAATCGACTGAACCTTCTCTGATCAGCCTCCAATGCAAGTATACCTACCTTAAATACGGAGACCAGAACTGTACGCGGTACTCCAGGTGTGGCCTCACCAATACCAGGGATGTTTGCGAACTGCCTGTGTCCCTGAGATACGTGGGCCTCTACACATGTCTATGCGTAGAGATCCAGGAACGAGAGTCTCCGTGGATTCCAACAAGGGGAGGATTGAGCGCGGGGGGGTGAGGATTGACCGCGGGGGGGGGGATTGACCGCCGGGGGGGGTGGGATTGACCGTGGGGGGGGGGGGGGAGGATTGACCGCCGGGGGGGAGAGGATTGACTGCGGGGGGGGGGGGATTGACCGTGGGGGGGGGGGGAGGATTGACCGCGGGGGGGGAGGATTGACCGCGGGGGGGGGAGAGGATTGACCGCAGGGGGGGTGAGGATTGACCGCGGGGTGGGGGGGGATTGACCGCCGGGGGGGGGGAGGATTGACCGCGGGGGGGGGTGAGGATTGACCGCAGGGGGGGGAGAGGATTGACCGGGGGGGGGGGTGGAGGATTGACCGCAGGGGGGCGGGGGAGGATTGACCGCGGGGTGGGGGGAGGATTGACCGCGGGGGTGGGGGGGGGATTGACCGCGGGGGGGTGAGGATTGACCGCGGGGGGGGGGGAGGATTGACCGCAGGGAGGGGGTGAGGATTGACCGCGGGGGGGGTGAGGATTGACCGCAGGGGGGGAGAGGATTGACCGAGGGGGGTGAGGATTGACAGCGGGGGCAGATTAACCACGCGGGAGATTATTTTTATTTTTCTGTGTTTTTTTTTAATATGTTTTAAAACTCTTACACTGGAAGTCGGCTATGCGCCTGCTTTTACCAGACGCAAGAGTTTTCAGGACATTTGCTGAGGAAGAGATGGGCAAATACTGCAATCTTGCCCGTGCCAATGTCCTGGCTGTGGGGGTATGGAGGGTCTGTCGAGCCAGAGCCAGAGCTTGACCGATCGGAAACGCCGGTTTTCAGCGTGTGTGTATCGTGCGACGATAACCAGCTTTCGTGGGGCCTTGCCTTACCCACCCCGTCGTACCCACTCCGCCGTACCGACCCGGGGAGGCCGGGATTTCAGGCCCATTATATAACATATTTACTATATAAAATATATGTTAATATGTAATATATAATATATTACAGTACAAGTCCACCGTAGTGATTTGTTATTATATTTCTACATGATGTAATGAACCTGAATAAACATAACTATGGTCCCAGTTGGATCAGTTTGCCCCAGGCCCATCAGGCCCTTAATCCGGCCATGGGTCCCAGACCAACGGGTAGGTTTGTGGATTTATTGCGGTTCGGAGGCACCTCCCCACAGGAAGCCCCCGACCGCAAATTCAGGCCCGTTAATTCATTGGATCAATAGCTTATCGCAATCAATCGGCTTTACATAGGTTGACAGTGCTGTGCTTGTGACAAGCGTTTCCAGAGGACACTTGTTCAAACTGGCAATCTTGGATTGACATCGGGAAATTCTTCACACCAACAGCCTGATCGAGACATGGAATGGACTTCTGGGGCAGGGCAATGGAGGTGAAACATCTGGAACTGTTTAGCGAACAACTGGATGGGGTTGACGGACTAGATTGCAGGTTCTATCGAATGGATCAGCAAGGTTGGGCTGAACGGCCTTTCCTCAAGTGTACTGGTCTTGCGCTGCGCCAGATCGCGAATTCCTAAGCATTGGGTTTGCTCAGGTGCAGTGAGCTGAGCAGCATTTTAACACGAGGTTGCAACCTCAATCCATCCAGTCCTTTCCACTTCTGCTTCTCATTGCGATCTCATGGACCAAGATGGCTGCTCATTGAGTACTCCGCATTGTCAAACCTCCTTCAGATATTAGTGCCCTCAATGTATTCACCATAACCTTGCGTCTCCAAAATGTAGCCACAAGAATCCGTTAATTAACCACAAGGAGCCCATATTGAAATAGTGAATTTCATTGTTGAATGGGGGCGATTCTTGCTGCAGTCCATTGTGAAGATAGATTCGGAGGAAGGAGTTTCTGTAGCAGCCAAAGTCGGTCACGGAAAGCCGGCCCTTTGCAAAATCGGGGCATTGTGGTTTGATAGGTGCCTTTTATTTTTGAAGTTGAGGAGCATGTGTGGGAATCCTTGTACTGAGTTAAAATCTGGCTGGGAAAGTTGGCACACAGAATTTGTGACTGCTGCTTGGGTTCTGAACTTGGGCTGGTGAAGGGGAAAGACTTTCGAAGAGTTAAGTCAAACTTTGAGGATGTGTTCCAGAAACTGCTCCCAGACTGTCGCTCACAAAACTGGGATAGTTTTAAGTTTTCGAGGAGGGGCTGACTTGGTTCTACCAGTGAGCTTTCCTTCCAAGGTGGCAGCCAGGGTCAAATATTCACTGGGGTAAAACGCAGACTCCCTGCCCACGACAGACATGGCCGCCCTGCCCACGACAGACATGGCCGCCCTGCCCACGACAGACATGGCCGCCCTGCCCACGGCAAAATGGCCACTCTGCCCACGGCAAAATGGCCACTCTGCCCACGACAAAATGGCTGCTCTGCCCACGACAAAATGGCTGCTCTGCCCACGGCAAAATGGCCGCTCTGCCCACGACAAAATGGCTGCTCTGCCCACGGCAAAATGGCCACCCACTGTATTTAACTGTTGGACTCCACATTTCACTAAGTTGCTTTTCTACTTCCTATCTTCATTGTACATGTATAATAAAGATTTGCATTCAATCTTTGATGTGTACTACAAATCCCCTGGGAGGACAGACGCCACCAACGTTAGCGTCCTTGACCAGGCCAACATCCCCAGCATCGAAGCACTGACCACACTCGACCAGCTCCGCTGGGCAGGCCACATAGTTCGCATGCCAGACACGAGACTCCCAAAGCGAGCGCTCTACTCGGAACTCCTTCACGGCAAACGAGCCAAAAGTGGGCAGAGGAAACGTTACAAGGGACAACCTCAAAGCCTCCCTGATAAAATGTAACATCCCCACCGACACCTGGAAGTCCCTGGCCAAAGACCAGTCCGCCCTAAGTGGAGGAAGTGCATCCGGGAGGGCGCTGAACACCTCGAGTCTCGTCGCCGAGAGCATGCAGAAACCAAGCGCAGGCAGCGGAAGGAGCGTGCGGTGAACCAGTCCCACCCTCCCTTACCCTCAACCACTGTCTGTCCCACCTGTGACAGGGACTGTGGCTCTCGTATTGGACTGTTCAGCCACCTAAGGACTCACTTTTAGAGTGGAAGCAAGTCTTCCTCGATTCCGAGGGACTGCCTATGATGATGATGATGAAGTGTACTTGGTCGTCTGCTTTCCCAGGACAGAAGCAAATGACCAAGGAGTTGCTTGAGTAGCCTCGATGGTACCCGCGATTCTGCACAGGCTGTTCTAGAATCCTGAAATTCCTGATGAATTATTAGCTAAAATCTGTTATTCTTCCCTCTTTTTCTTTTGTTTTAGGGTCAACAAGGTCAGAAAGGTTCAAAAGGTTCCGATGTAAGTAGCTGCAATGATTGGTCTCTACAACACATGAAGCTGTGCCGTGTCATCCCATAGTCCTTCAACTGACCATTGTGTGCTCTCTTCCTTGCAGGGACCCATTGGCATAAGAGGTGATGATGGACTACCCGGCTATCCAGGTCCACCTGTAAGCTTCCATTTATTGATTCATGTCTTGTTGAGGGGGTGGGGGGCTATGGGAAGTAACTGCGGTTCCCCCGCGTTAGAGTGTGTGAAGCTTTTGCTCGTCTCCCAAAATCTTGTGGCCAAGTTGGCAATTTCCCTTCAAGGTTAGACCTTCATGGCGGGCATGGTGCTGGAAATCTAAACGGTTTTAGGTTAGTGTGTTCTGACCAGTTGGAGATGGAGAGATGTTCAAATAAGAACATGAGAATTAGGAGCAGGAGTCGGCCATTCGGCCCCTCGAGCCTGCTCCGCCATTCAATGAGATCACGGCTGATCTTCTACCTCAACTCCACTTTCCCAGCATATGTCTTGACTCCCTTAGTATCCAAAAATCTATCGATCCCTCCACTCAGCATCCATACCTCTCTGGGGCAGAGAATTCCCAAAGGTTCACAACCCTCTGAGTGAAGAAATTTCTCCTCATCTCCGTCCTAAATGGCCGACCCCTTATCCTGAGGCTGTGACCCCTGGTTCTAGACTCCCCAGCCCGGGGGAAACAACCTCCCTGTCAAGCACTTTAAGAATTTAATATTTTAAAAGCCTGTGTATTAGTCGTTTCCTCGCACCCACATTCAAGTTATAGAAGATAAATTTGTGGTTAGGTACGATGAATAATGGGCTCTTAATGTCTTTGGTGAGAGCACCATCTCTAAGATGCACTGCAGCAACTCGCCAAGGCTTCTTTGGCAGCACCTCCCAAACCCGCGACCTCTACCCCCTAGAAGGACAAGGGCAGCGGGCGCATGGGAACACCACCACCTCCACGTTCCCCTCCCAGTCACACACACCATCCCTCGACTTGGAAATATATCGGCCGTTCCTCCATTGTCGCTGGGTCACAATCCTGGAACTCCCTCCCTAACAGCACTGTGGGAGCACCTTCACCACACGGACTGCAGCGGTTCAAGAAGGCGGCTCACCACCACCTTCTCGAGGGGCAATTAGGGATGGGCAATAAATGCCGGGCCTGGCCAGCAATGCCCAACATCCCAGGAACGAAATAAAAAAAGAAAGAGGGGAAGTTAGGGTAAGGGGGAGAGAGTGGGTTCCCTGTGTTTTCCCCCGAATATACCGGCAGGGTATTTCTGTGAGTTGAGGGGGTGGGCGAAAGGTCTGCGGGGGGGTGGCTGGATGAGGTGGGTTGGGTGTGGGTCTGTGCGTGCGTGTACCGGTCCCCACCTGAACAGAGCTCCCTGTCTCCGTCCCAACCAGGGCCCGCCCGCCGAGACCATTCAGCCGCTGCCGATGTACTGGAAGAAGTCGAGGAGGCACGCCGAGACCGAGCAGGCCGATGGCCAGGGGGCGGACTTCATCGCCGAGGGCATGGAGGAGATCTTCGGGGCCCTGTCTTCGCTGAAGGACGAGGTGGAGCAGATGAGGCGGCCGGTGGGGACACAGAGCAACCCCGGGCGGACCTGCAAGGAGCTTCAGCTCTGCCACCCGCACTTCAAAGATGGTGAGTGAGAGAACTGGATTAGCGGGAGTGCCCCCTTCCCGCATCTGCCCAGTGGCACGGCAAGCCAGGCTCCCAAACAAACCATTGCTCCCATCCGCGCCTCGTCCTCGCCACTTGTCCACAACCCCAAATAGGGGTTGGCTAATGTGATACCTTCTTACAAAGACACTCACACAAGGTGGCTCCCACTGTATTCATGTGACTTTGACACAGACCCTTTTGCTGAATTTACATCAGCAGTTGCATTACCACAGGAGTCCACTAGATGGAGCAGTAGTCCACTAGGGGGAGTGATAGGCCCCTAGGGGGAGCAGTAGTCCACTAGGGGGAGCGGTAGTCCACTAGGGGGAGCGGTAGTCCACTAGGGGGAGTGATAGGCCCCTAGGGGGAGCAGTAGTCCACTAGATGGAGTGATAGGCCCCTAGGGGGAGCAGTAGTCCACCAGGGGGAGCGGTAGGCCCCGAGGGGGAGCAGTAGTCCACCAGGGGGAGCGGTAGTCCACTAGGGGGAGCGGTAGTCCCCTAGGGGAAGCAGTAGTCCACCAGGGGGAGCGGTAGGCCCCTAGGGGGAGCGGTAGGCCCCTAGGGGGAGCGGTAGACCCCTCGGGGGAGCGGTAGGCCCCTAGGGGGAGCAGTAGTCACTAGGGGGAGCGGTTGGACTCTAGGGGGAGCAGTAGTCCACCAAGGGGAGCGGTAGGCCCCTAGGGGGAGCAGTGGTCCACCAGGGGGAGCGGTAGTCCACCAGGGGGAGCGGTAGTCCACCAGGGGGAGCGGTACTCCACCAGGGGGAGCGGTAGTCCACCAGGGGGAGCGGTAGTCCACCAGGGGGAGCGGTAGGCACCTAGGGGGAGCAGTAGGCCGCTCAGGGGAGCTCTATCACAGCTAACACTGGGATGCAGTTCATGGGCATCTGCTCACCTCTGGTATCTCACACAAGTGGGCTGAGTCCAGACACTGAGTCTTCTCTCGGTACGATCCCAGCCGACAATCGGCTAACTTGCCATGGCTCAAACCACATGCTGAAATAGCCAGCTGGACCAGGGAGCCTGGAAACCCTTCAATGGTTATTTTTTAAATAAAGGATGCCGCATTAAAGCTTCCTGCAACACAGTGTTTGCTGTGTCAGCCGTGGCTCAGTGGGCAGCACTCTCACCTCTGAGTCACAAGGTTGTGGGTTCAAGTCCCAATCTAGGGCCTCGAGCGCATGAATCTAGGCTGACACTCCCAGTGAAGTACTGAAGGAGTGCTGCACTGTCGGAGGGGAGTACTGAGGGAGTGCTGCACTGTCGGAGGGGCAGTGCTGAGGGAGTGCTGCACTGTCGGAGGGGCAGTGCTGAGGGAGTGCTGCACTGTCGGAGGGGCAGTACTGAAGGAGTGCTGCACTGTCGGAGGGGCAGTACTGAGGGAGCACCGCACTGTGGGAAGGACAGTACTGAGGGAGCGCTGCACTGTCGGAGGGGCAGTACTGAGGGAGCGCTGCACTGTCGGAGGTGCTGACCTTCGGATGAGACGTTAAACCGAGGTCCCGTCTGCTCTCTCAGGTGGACATAAAAGATCCCATGGCCACTATTTCGAAGAAGAGCAGGGGAGTTATCCCTGGTGTCCTGGGGCCAATATTGATCCCTCAATCAACATAACAAAAACAGATTATCTGGTCATTATCACATTGCTGTGTGTGGGAGCTTGCTGTGCACAAATTGTCTGCCGTGTTTCCCACATTACAACAGTGACTGCACTCCAAAAGTGCTTCATTGGCTGTAAAGCGCTTTGGGACGTCCGGTGGTCGTGAAAGGCGCTATATAAATGCAAGTCTGTTTCTTTCTATCATAGAATCATAGAATAATACAGCAGAGAAGGAGGCCACTCGGCCCATCGAATCCATGCTGTCTCTATTCGAAGAGTGATCCAGTCAGTCCCTCTCCCTCCGCTCCTTCCCTTCATCCCTGCAATCCTTTCTTCCTGAAGTATTTATCTGATTTCCTTTTGAATCTGTCTCCACCACCCTATCGGGCCGCGCATTCCAAGTCCCCTAACCATTCTCCGCGTAAAAGTATATTTCTTCCGCTGGCTTTGCCGATCGCTTTGAGTACTGAACGAAAGCTTGTGTTCTCTTCCAGGTGATTACTGGATTGACCCCAATCAGGGTTGTGCCAAGGATTCCTTCAAGGTATTCTGTAACTTCACCGCTGGTGGGGAGACTTGCATCTTCCCTGACAAGAAAACCGAGGGAGTAAGTCTGCAAGTCAAATTACATGCTCGAGCGAGATCGGAATGGGACTGTCAATGGTGCACTGCGCACAATTTAATATCTGCCGCCATGTTTACAGGCCCTCATTATTCACTCATTCGCCCAGCAAATGTAAGTCAGCTGCTCTCCTTCACACCCGCCCCCCTCGCCTTCCTGCATGTTAGAAAAAGGTATGCTCACTTTTATCTGATGCTTTATCTTATCTCCACACTAAAACCCGACACTGCGGCAACTCACCAAGGCTGCAAATCTCTAGCAGCGACTCCCGAACCCGCGACCTCTACCCCCTGGAAGGACAAGGGCAGCAGGCGCTTGGGAACACCACCCCCTCCACGTTCCCCTCCCAGTCACACACACACCATCCTGACTGGGAAATGTATCAGCCGTTCCTCTACCGCAGAGAGTTGTTGAGGCCAGTTCGTTAGATATATTCAAGAGGGAGTTAGATGCGGCCCTTACGGCCAAAGGGACCAAGGGGTATGGAGAGAAAGCAGGAATGGGGTACTGAGGTTGAATGATCAGCCATGATCTTATTGAATGGTGGTGCAGGCTCGAATGGCCTACTCCTGCACCTATTTTCTATGTTTTTATGTTCCATACTCGCTGGGTCACAATCCTGGAACTCCCTCCCTAACAGCACTGTGGGAGCACCTTCACCACACGGACTGCAGCGGTTCAAGAAGGCGGCTCACCACCACCTTCTCAAGGGGCAATTAGGGACGGGCAATAAATACCAGCCTTGCCAGCGACGCCCACATCCCATGAACGAATAAAAATGAAATCCAACGATTATTTTTTTGTGTAGAGCAGTGACTGTTATATAAGGCAACTACTTTTAGCTAGGCCTGTTAGTATTTACAGCTCAGAAACAGGCCATTGGGCCCATCGCTCCATGCCGGTGTTTATGCTCTGCTCGAGCCCCCTCCCACCCCTCATCATCTCACCCCATCAGCACATCCTTCTATTCCTTTCTCCCTCTTGTGTTTATCCAGTTTCCCCTTAAATGCATCGCCTTAAATACTATTCGCCTCAACCCCTCCCTGTGGCAGCGAGTCCCACATTCTCACCGCTCTCTGGGTAAAGAGGTTTCTCCTGAATTCCCCATTGGGTTTATTGGTGACCATCTTATATTGATGGCCTCTAGTTTTGGATTCCGCACAAACAGAATCGTCTCCTCTACGTCTAACCTATCGAATCCTTTCATGGCGTTAAAGATCTCGGCCTCGGCTGAGTGAGCAGTTCCTCAGATACTCCAGACAATAAGGATGCCTGGCATGAAAATGAGAGGATTTTCAGTGCTGGAGTTGGGAGTGTTCTCTGGAGGTTTTGCACCGGGGCAGATTAGAGAGAGGTGGGGGGGGGGCTCCCTCTGCCTCTGCCTCGAACACCATAGCCCCCACTGGGAGCACTGGATGCCAACGCTGTGAAGCAAACATTTCAATGTGTTCCTCTCTCAATCTCTGACATCCCCAACTTCAGCTGCTCTAACTTACTGGCCCTGAAGTTGCGGCCTCTCTGGCTGCGTACGATGTCCGTTCGCGCCCCAAGAGCGTTCACAGGCGGCGACTCGCGCCAGAACACGGCACTTTCGAAATCTGTCAATGTCTTTTGACCAATCGCGCGCATCCTCAGGAGAAGGCCCTTCGCGGGCGGAGATTTGGGCTATTTGCCCAGCGAATGTCCTTCAAACTCTTAACGCCTAGTAAGGCCTGCCTGCGTGAAATTTTTAATAAATAGAAAAAAGAAATATTGTTTTTTTTTATATTAAAAACCCTGTCGATGAAGGCAAGTTTATTTTTAACACTATTATAACTTTTTTTTAAATTCAAAAAAAATATTTTTCTCTAAAACATTTAATTTAATGCAATGTCTATTAATTTTAAAAAGTGAAGTTTTTTTTAAGTGTGTGTGTGTGTGTTTTATTTGATTTTAGGGGTATTCTCATTGACAGTACGGGAGGTCAGAGCGCCCATCACTCTCAATGAGAATACTCCATTGTGATTGGTGGTCCAGGCCCACGTGATCCCAGGTTGACCGAACGCTCCCGGGATACGTGGGCCTCTGCTCTGGGCTGTGTGTATCCAGGCCTCGGAGCACAAGTATTCGTTCCTCGGGGACCACCGGGTACTGCCGTAAAACGACACTTTGGTCGCCCGCGGGAATCGTCCGCCCGCGATTTTTGGCTCATTGTTGTTTTCTGTTAACGTGATTTGTCCGCGTGATGTGGCCAGTGAGAGCCAAGCTGTGTTTGTTGGCCATCTCGCGTTTCCCTGAGTGCGACTTGCTCTGTGATATTTCTGGTAAGGCCGGGCTGGGCTGACTGGGTGTAATATTGTGTCTTAACCTCCCCCCTCCCCTCTCCTGCTTTCTGACTTTTTTTTCATAGGTCAAAGTTTCTTCTTGGCAAAGGGACAAACCAGGAACATGGTACAGCAACTTCAAACGGGGCAAACAGGTAAGGTTTCCTGAACAAAGAGATTACGTGGATAGACTGGAGAAGCTGGGGTTGTTCTCCCTTGGAGCAGAGAAGGTTGAGAGAAGATTTGATCGAGGTGTTCAAAATCATGAGGGGCCTGGACAGAGTAGATAGAGAGAGAAACTGTTCCCATTGGGTGGAAGGGTCAAGAACCAGAGGACACAGATTTAAGGCGATTGGCAGAAGAACCAAAGGCGACACGAGGGAAAACGTTTTTCCCGCAGCGAGTGGTTAGGATCTGGAATGCGCTGCCTGAGAGGGTGGTGGAGGCAGACTCAATCGTGGCTTTCAAAAGGGAGTTGGATAAGTGCCTGAAGGACAAAGAATGTGCAGGGTTACGGGGAAAGGGCGGGGGGAGTGGGACTGGCTGAACGGCTCTTGCAGCGAGCCGGCACGGGCTCGACGGGCCGAATGGCCGCCTCCCGGGCTGGAACAGTTCCGTGATTCTATGACACAGGAAGGATTGTGATGGAGAGAAGTTGGGCATTTAGAGATGATAATCATCATCATCATAGGCGGTCCCTCGAACGAGGATGACTTGCTTCCACGAGTTCACAGATGTTTCGATGAAGGACCCGATGTTCCAGGTCCTGAACTCCAGTTGAGGGGGTGGAAGATGCCTGTGGGTGGATTTTTTTAACGTGGGGTGGCCGTTGCACACCAGCCACCACACGGGCTTGACAGAGCTCGGTCTTGGTCCAGTGGCGAGGGTTACCCAGGACGACTGGAGACCAGCTCTGCTGATGAGGGGAGAATATAACGATGTGATTTTTTTTTTTTGTAACCTGCACTTGAGCCTGATAGAGAGGTGTGAGAGGGGCCTGCACAGACTTTGAGGTTGATGGAGAGTTCCGAGTTGCGCTGAAGGAGAGAGAGAACCTGTGAAGCGCCTTGGGGTGTTTCGCTACGGTTAACGGCGCTATGTCAATACAAGTTGTTGTTGTTGTTGTACTGGCCCACAGTAGATATCGTTGCTCCGTCACCGCATTCCGCCAACGCTGTTCATCTTTCTGCTCCTGCTCCCGCAGCTTTTGTACACCGACTCCGACGGCAACCCGGTCCACGTGGTTCAGATGACCTTCCTGCGCCTACTGAGCGCTGCAGCCCGACAGCGCTTCATCTACAACTGCCAGCAGTCCATCGCCTGGTACGACTCTGCCACGAGAAGCTACAAGAAGGCCGTGCGCTTCCTGGGAGCAAATGGCGAGGAGCTGTCCCACACTACCACGCCCTACATCAGTGCCATCTATGATGGTTGCCAGGTAAAGTCTTGCTCCTTTGATTGGGGGGAGTGACGGGAGGGGAGGGGAGGGGGCACGGGTGGGGCAAACCTGCCCATGGGCAACATTCAGCACACACACACATACTGCGTTCCTGGGACTCTTGAGAGCTAGAAATTCCACCGTGCCTAACTTTTGAAGGGTTGGAACATAAGAACATAAGAAAGAGGAGTCGGCCATACGGCCCGTCGAGCCTGCTCTGCCATTTAATTCGATCATGGCTGATCTGATCATGGACTCAGTTCCACTTCCCCGCCCGCTCCCCTTATCCCCTTATCGATTAAGAAGCTGTCTATCTCTGTCTTAAATTTATTCAATGTCCCAGCTTCCACAGCTCTCTGAGGCAGCGAATTCCACAGATTTACAACCCTCTGAGAGAAGAAATTCCTCCTCATCTCAGTTTTAAATGGGCGGCCCCTTATTCAAAGATGATAGAAACATAGAAAAAAGGTGCAGGAGTAGGCCATTCGGTCCTTCGAGCCTGCACCGCCATTCAATATGATCATGGATCATGTAACTTCAGTACCCAACCCCTGCCTTCTCTCCATACCCCTGGATTCCTTTATCCGTAAGGGCCACATCTAACTCCCTTTTGAATATATCGAACGAACTGGCCTCAACAACTTTCTGTGGTAGAGAATTCCACAGGTTCACAACTCTGGGTGAAACAGTTTCTCCTCATCTTGGTCCTAAATGGCTTACCCCTTATCCTTAGACAGTGTCCCCTGGTTCTGGACTTCCCCCAGAACATTCTTCCTGCATCTAATCTGTCCAATCCCATCAGAATTTTATATGCTTCTATGAGATCCCCTCTCATCCTTCTAAACTCCAGTGAATATAAGTCTAGTCGATCCAGTCTTTCCTCATATGTCAGTCCTGCTATCCCGGGAATCAGTCTGGTGAACCTTCGCTGCACTCCCTCAATAGCAAGCACGTCCTTCCTCAGATTAGGAGACCAAAACTGCACACAATACTCAAGGTGTGGTCTCACCAAGACCCTGTACAACTGCAGCAAGACCTCCCTGCTCCTATACGCAAATCCTCTCGCTATGAAGGCCAGCATGCCATTTGCTTTCTTTACTGCCTGCTGTAACTGCATGCCTACCTTCAATGACTGATGTACAACCCTCTGAGAGAAGAAATTCCTCCTCATCTCAGTTTTAAATGGGCGGGCCCTTATTCTAAGAACCTTCCCCCTAGTTCTAGTCTCCCCCATCAGTGGAAACATCCTCTCTGTATCCACCTTGTCAAGCCCTCTCATAACCTTTATAAGCTTCGAGAAGATCAACTTCTGAATTCCAATGAGTGGAGGCCCAACCTACTCAACCTTTCCTCATAAGTCAATCCCCTCATCTCTGGAATCAACCGAGTGAGCCTTCTCTGGACAGCCTCCAAAGCCAAGCGCCAATCAATCTCAACGCCCCCGAAATTGGGTCTCGGCGCTGAAAGAATGCAGGGGGCGCTAAATCAGACGGTAATAGAAACATAGAAATTTACAGCACAGAAAGAGGCCATTTCAGCCCATCGTGTCCGCGCCGGCCGACAAAGAGCCGCACGGCCCTCGGTCAGCAGCCCTAAAGGTTACATACAAACCCATGAACAATGACGGAAAGGCAAAGAGCACCCAGCCCAACCAGTGCGTCCCATACCACTGCAATACCCCTTATAAAAAAAAGTTTTTCCTCGTGTAGGTGAGTGGCGTTAGGCTCCAAGCGGTAACGAAGATGGGGTGTTGTGTAATCGGGAGTGAGCATTGGCGAATGATCCTTCCATTCATTAAAGGGGAGGTTCACTTGCGTCTGCATGCCCGCCACCACTGATTCAGGAAGTGTAGAACGGCGATATGCTGTGGGATGAAATGCAAAGTCCTTTGGTGGCCCGCCACACTCCGGGAACGAGAGCTGCATTTATCTAGCTGCAGGGAGATACCATGGGACTAGGCTGAATAGAAAGGGAGCTTTTCTGCCCTAATCTTTGAACAACTTGCCCCAAGACATTCCCTGGAACGTCTTCAGCCTTATGACCTCGGCATGTCAAAAACAGGAGTAATTTTATAACTGGATTCATCGCTCTTGATGATTGGACCCTATTGGCACTCAAAGAACTGAACATAAGAAATAGGAGCAGGAGTCGGCCATACGCCCCCTCGAGCCTGCTCCGCCATTCAATACGATCATGGCTGATCTGATCATGGACTCAGCTCCAACTTCCCTGCCCGCTCCCCATAACCCTTGACTCCCTTATTGGTCAAAAATCTGTCTATCTCCACCTTAAATATATTCAATGACCCAGCCTCCACAGCTCTCTGGGGCAGAGAATTCCACAGATTCACGACCCTCTGAGAGAAGAAATTCCTCCTCATCTCAGTTTTATTTGGGCAACTTATTCTGAAAAGATGTGTACTAAGAGTGGAAGGTACACTAGTGGTTCTGAAGAATATTAAAGGCAAGAGCATGAGAGAAAGAAGAGAGAAAGTCTGATGTGTATTGAAGGGATTATTTGAAGCTTGAGTAATTTTTCACACTTAACTGGAGAGGGTACAGAAAAGATTTACAATAATTATTCCAGGAATGAGGGACTTGGATAGATTGGAGAGGCTGGGTCTGTTCTCCTTGGAGCAGAGAAGGTTGAGAGGAGATTTGATCGAGGTGTTCATAATCATGAGGGGTCTGGACAGAGTAGAGAGAGAGAAACTGTTCCCATTGGGTGGAAGGGTCGGGAACCAGAGGACACACAGATTTGAGGCGATTGGCAGAAGAACCAAAGGCGACACGAGGGAAAACGTTTTCCCGCAGCGAGTGGTTAGGATCTGGAATGCGCTGCCTGAGAGGGTGGTGGAGGCAGACTCAATCGTGGCTTTCAAAAGGGAGTTGGATAAGTGCCTGAAGGACAAAGAATGTGCAGGGTTACGGGGAAAGGGCGGGGGGAGTGGGACTGGCTGAGAGTGGGCACGGGCTCGATGGGCCGAATGGCCTTCGTCTGTGCTGTAAGCATTCTATGATTCTCATCATGAGAGCTGTTATATATGCAGACTATAGATATACTCTCTGTGTAGTCACTGTATAGTTGCATAAGATGGAGACTTGTTACCTGATGTACTATCAATAAGGTTTACACAGTGTATATACTATGCTGGCACCACTAGAGGGTGCAACTGGTGGAGACCGGGGTTTCCTGCCCCTGTGGCAGAGGCTGTCCACCAGAGGGCACTGCGGTGGGAGACCTGAGGGTCACCTGCATAGGTGTGCAGGGCCCAGTATAAAAGGCTGCCCACCATGCCTCACTCTGGAGTTACGAATAAAGGACCAAGGTCACTACAGTTTGAGCACAACACTCGTGGAGTCATTCATAAGTGCATTACAGACATAACAAGAGCAGTAACAACTGACTTAATTGGAGCATTCAAACAGAAGTAGATTGTTGATGCAGAAGAGATTCACGGGAGAAAGGAGATGAATAAAATTGAGTCTAGGTGATTGCACTGGAGAGGGTGCAGAGGAGATTTACCAGGATGTTGCCTGGACTGGAGAATTTTAGCGATGAGGAAAGATTGGATGGGCTGGGGTTGTTTTATTTGGAACAGAGGGGGCCGAGCGGAGACCTTATTGAGGTGTATAAAATTATGAGGGGCCTGGATAGAGTGGATAGGAAGGACCTATTTCCCTTAGCAGAAGGGTCAACAACCAGTGGGTGTAGATTTAAAGGAATTGGGAGGAGGTTTTGGAGACGATTTGAGGGGAAATTTCTTCACCCAGAGGGTGGTGGGGGTCTGGGGTGGAACTCACGGCCTGAAAGGGGTGGTAGAGGCAGAAACCCTCACCACATTTAAAAAGTACTTGGATGTGCACCTGAAGTGCCGTAACCTGCAGGGCTACGGACCCAGAGCTGGGAAGTGGGATTAGGCTGGGTAGCTCTCTGTCGGCCGGCGCGGACACGATGGGTAGAAATGGCCGCCTTCCGTGCTGTAAAAAAAATTTTTTTTTAAATCTCAATTATTCTCGATCCCAAGCAATGGTGAATTTGGCAGTTGATTGGCCCCTTCTCCATCTCACAGTCCGGTCTCCAAAAGAAGGACTTTGCGGATCCGCTCGATCTCCGCGAGGAACAGCGTGCTGTTTGTTTGCCGGGGCGATTAGGACGAGGGAGCAGAGAGTACGAGAGACTCAATGGGCGGATGCTTTATTTGAATTCTCTTTCTCTTTCACTTCCAGCTAAGGAAGGGTGCTGAGCGGACGGTACTGCAGATCGACTCTCCGCGAGTTGTTGACCTGCCCATCAAAGACGTTGCCGTGACGGATTTCGGCGAGCATCAGCAGAAGTTTGGCTTTGAGGTTGGACCTGTCTGTTTCAGCAGCTAAACCTCCCAGAAAAAAACAGAACTCCTTGTCCAACTATTCTCTACTCTTTGTATGCAAAATGCACATTTTTTTTTTTGTCTTTCATTTTGTCTCTATTAATCATGCTGCAGATGGGGTTTTTTTTTTATTGTGTGTGAATAACAATAAATAATTGCTGCCCTTGTAGGGCCAAAGTCTTATGACCTTTTTGAAGAGGCCAAGTGGTTGCATCTGATTCTTTCTAAATCCCCCCCCCCCCCCGCCCCCCATGATTGTTCTACTGTAGCTAGAGAGAACCTTCGTCCAGGGTCTCTCCGTATCTGTAGAGGGCTTGTACACCCAACCGTCTCCCTACACAAAGCGGCCTTCATCCTGTAAGGTCCAACCTTTGGCCTGGTTCTAGAATCTCCTGATACATGGACGTATGTAAGCCAAGCCAGGGATTGGCGTTAGGATTTAGAGCCCGTTCCTTGACACTGGTGGGGCTCACACTGCTGCCTTGGTGTTGAAAGCAAAATATAAAACCACATAACCTGTATATATATTTTGCCACCTTACCCCAGAGTTTACACTTGCTCGTATCTTATGAGACAGCGAGGAGCGCTTACTTAAAGCCTTGGTAGATTGACTCGCCCTCAGTCACTTCAACAACAAACTCAGACTACTCTTTGACCGCCATCAAACTGGCTAACCCGCCTCCCTCAGCCAGTCGGGATCGACAGTACACTATTTAGCGCCATTCCTGCACATGGTGGAACTGCCTGACAACGAGCACACGATTCAGGCCTGATGCACAACATTTGTGGACATCATTTTTACATTGTTTTATTATCCGTTCATGGAATGTTGGCGGCTCTGGCAAGGCCAGCAGTTGTTGCCCAGCCCTAATTGAGAAGGTGGTAGCGAGCCAGCGCCTTGAACCATCTCCGGTTTGGAAGGTCACAGCCCAGTTCTTCAACGGGTGGGCTCTATTGCCCCGTACTTGTCCGCGGATTGACCATCTCGCTCAGCTGCCCCGCTGGCAGCAAGGGACCTGTAGTCACATGACTCTGGGCGAGCGCCGCCCAGCTGCCGAGAGGGGGATGGGGGGTGGGGAAACGAGTGTAAGTGGTACGCGCGCGCGCACACACACACACACACACACACACACACACACACAAAGCCCGGCCTTTATTCGGGGCTAGTTGGCGCTCTCCAGGGAGATGAGTGGCTGGTCGATGTGGGAAACAGTGAAAAGAGGGGAGCACAGGAGCGATGGGACACCTCTTGAGGTCCGAGCTGTGCCCTGTGAAAGGCGGGAGGGGGAAGAGAGAGAGAGAGAGAGAGTTGGTTGAGACGGGCGAGTTGTACGATTTGGCCCAGTTGGATGGGTGGCAGTTTTCCTCCAATGTGGGGGAGGGGGTGCAGAGTAGAGGGAATGTTATTCTGCCTCTAACCCTACGACACCTAACTTGGCAGCATTGGCCCCTGAGATTGGGTGCCTGAAATGGAATGCATAATGAGCGCAACATGAAAATCAATCGTCAAGGTGCAACCTATAAATAGAGCGGAGGAAGTGACAATGCTGGTGCTCAAAGCGTCGATGGCCTTCTTCAAGGGGCAAATGATAACTTTCCAATAGCCCCGAGCCTCTCTTCATCGGAGCCATCAGAAGTTTACAAATGTAATATATATTGAGGTAAAGTTGGGGGGAAAATCAATTTTTTACGAAATTGCGACAGGCGGTTTTTAGTTTTTTAAGGGGGAAAGCAAGTCCCACATGAACCCATTCCCTCGATCTTTTCTCTCCGCTCCCTTGTAGTCTTACTGTGACCGACATGACTTCTCAAAAACAAACTTTGAGCAGTTTTAAATGGTGCTAATCTCAATATACCAAAACTGTATTAAACTATGTTGCTTGACTTTTTTTTTTCTTGCTGTGTTGCAAAGATAATTTATGGAGTTGTTATTTTTTAGTTGCTTCTTGATTTTGAGTGTTGGCATAATTTATTTCTGTTTTTAAGATGCCTTTATGTATATAAATATTTCTTTTTTTAAATCGGGAGAAAGTAAATGGATTTGATCCACCAAGCCGTAGGCAGGAGCTAGAAATTTGCATTGACGTTTGAGGGTCAGTCGCAGCGGGCTACCAAAATATTGGAAGCCTTTTTTTAGTAGGCCTTGTTGACTACTTTTTCCTGAGCTCTTGTCCCAAGCCCAGGTCGGCTTCCTGGTTAGGTTCACTGCTTCGTGTGGTGCTGAGGTACAAGGCTCGGGCCTCATCCCGGGTGTGGCTGTTTGCCCCTGCTCCCAGTGCTCCCGTTGGCCCCGGCAACCCCTGCTGCCCTCTCCCCGATCGTTATCCAGTGACCTCCCCCCCCCCCTGCTGGGTACTAGCGTGTGCAGCCCGTGTGTGGGCGTTGGGTAGGTAGGACGGGATCGGCGGGGCCTCGCAAACGGGCGTGGCCTCTTGGTTGAGGGCTTGCGCCATCTAGTGGGGGCCCCTGTGCCGGCAAGACTGTGCCACTTTTTGGTGGGGTTGGGGGGGGGGGAGCGGGAAACAATGGGAAATCCCATGAACGACGCCAAAGTGCCTGGTGGGAACGATCGTTTCTTCTTTTAAAAAGCGGCTAATTAAAAATGATGTAAAAATGCAACCATTGGAGTTCTCCATCACGCCCTCCATCATGGGCCTCGAACCCCCAATCGGTTAAATGGGGTAAATCCCTTGTCACATCGTCACAGGGGTTGGCCTGGGAAGGAGTGGGAGTGGGAGTGGGCGTGGACGGTGGGGAGGGGAATGGGACTCTCAATTACATACGTTTGTCACCTCAAGACTCGACTATTCCAGTGCTCTCCTTGACCGACCTCCCACCCTCGGAAACTTCACCTCATCCAAAATCTCTGCCGCCCCTCTCATGTCCCTCCCCTGTTCCCCTGCTGACCTACATTGGCTCCTGGTTTCCCCACCCCCATGGGTTAAAAAAATATTAAACTCCATCTCTTGTGTTTAAATCACTTCACGATGTCCCCACCCCCACCTCCTTATCTCCGCAATCTCCTCCAGCCCAACAACCACTTCCAAATTTCCATTCCCAGGATGGCAGGACTGACATATGAAGAAAGACTAGACTGGATGGACTAGGCTTATACTCACTGGAATTTCGAAGAATGAGAGGGGATCTCATAGAAACATATAAAATTCTGTCGGGACTGGGCAGGTTAGATGCGGGAAGAATGTTCCCGATGTTGGGGAAGTCCAGAACCAGGGACACAGTCCAAGGATAAGGGGTAGGCCATTTAGGACCGAGATGAGGAGAAACTTCTTCACTCAGAGAGTTGTGAACCTGTGGAATTCTCCACCACAGAGATTTGTTGAGGCCAGTTTGTTGGATATATTCAAAAGGGAGTTAGATGTGGCCCTTATGGCTAAAGGGATCAAGGGGTATGGAGAGAAGGCAGGAATGGGGTACTGAAGTTGCATGGTCAACCATGATCATATTGAATGGCGGTGCAGGCTCGAAGGGCCGAATGGCCTACTCCTGCACCTATTTTCTATGTTTCTATTCCTCTGACTCTATCCTCTTGCGCATCCCTTTAGCTCACCATCGGCAGCCGTGCCTTCAGCAGCCTGGACCCTAAACTCTGCAATTCCCTCCCTAAACCTCTCCCATCTCTTCATCTCTCTCTCTCATCCTTAACCACCCTCCTGAAAGCCCACCTCTCCCCATCCGAATACCTCCTCCTTTTGTCTTGGAGTTTAGACTTTCCGTACCCCTTTTTTTTTTTCTAAAGTCGCAACATGAATACAAGTTGCTGTTATTGTAGACTTGAGTTTTTTAATTAAATTGTGGGGCCACTGATTTTAAGGGTTCGAGAACCTAGATTAAGTGGAAATTTCTATGTCTTCCTAAATGGCACTGTGTATCTACCGCCACAATGGCCGATGCCACTCTGTCACTTGCCGCACTTTGAGAGACATTTACCGTACTGTGCCTAGTCCACGTGCTTTTGGGGTATTATATAGGGCCGGGGAAAGCATTAGCAGGAACGCCTCTTGGTATTTCTCATACTCTCTTAATTTATAGTGATCTCACTTGTAGGGTGTCTCCACACTTTTAATAAACCCAAGAGTTATTCATACCCGGTTTCTGCCGAGCTGGGTCATAAGCGTCCGACGAGACTCTCGTCTTGCAACCTTTTTGAGGGCTGAGCAAAAATTTTCCCCCAAAACAGGTTGATTTTCTGCACTGGAGCGGGGCAATGTGGGGGGTGGGGGGGGGGGGTTTGATTTAAAGGGTGCGCGTTCGTCAGTAATTTGAGGTGTGCAACTAAAATTAAAGGGGTGGGGGATAAACGGATATCGAATGAAATCGATGAGTGACAAGTCAACCCTTGACTTTTACGGGGGGATGTATTGCAGTTGGAGGTTCAGCATTAAGCCATTCGGGGTCACGAGGCTTGAGTGGAGCAACAGAACGCTCCATGATTGGCCTCAGCACCCTTGGGCTAAGAGGGGAGGGGGTGGGGTGCAGAAAAGACCCATCATCGGGCTCCCGCTCCTGATGGCCAGCTCGCCGAGTCTCGCCGGGACGTTGCGCGTGAGCGGACCTCGGGTTAAGGACCCGTTCGCCGCCGACGACCTTCGTAGTTGAATAGCCCGCCGACGCTCTTCAGCTCACATGGCAGGAACATAACCGCCCCTCTCACACCACCCCCTTTGGGCGTCAGAAGCTTCGTGAGAGAATGGGAAATAAAGGAAAAAGATAGACGGGCGTAAAATTTGTGGCGACGATTTTTTTAAGAAAAAGAGTTTATTTTAATATTGCGGATTTCCAGTGGTGCCATCCATCGCTGCCCTGACCCCCGACCTTTAGCCCTTCCCTACAATGACCTGGTGCTAAATTCATGTGGTGCTCTATCTATGGTTTGGCCCCTCTGTATTATGACATGTGATATATGTTTGTACATTGAAACGTCAAGCACTGAACAAATGCTGGTGGTTTTGTTATGAGGTCTGTAGCATATTAATGCAGTAAAAATTGATATTCAGGAAAAAATATGTAAATTTAGTTAAAAAAATAAAAAAAAAAGCAATTGACTTTGTCTCCAAATTCTGCTTTTTTTAAAAAAATTCCCAATTCCTTATTAGATGATAGTACAAAGTATTTACAGCACAGAAAACAGGGCATTCGCTCAAGCTTTTGGTCACCTGTCCCTAAAGTGTCAGCTGTGTCTCAGGGGGCAGCTCACCTTAGTCAAAAACCTGTGGGTTCAAGTCCCACTCCAGGAACCTGTGTGCCGCACTGTCGGAGGGGCAGTACTGAGGGAGCGCCGCACTGTCGGAGGGGCAGTACTGAGGGAGTGCCACACTGTCAGAGGAGCTGTGCTGAGGGAGAGGTGCACTGTTGGAGGGGCAGTACTGAGGGAGCGCCGCACTGTCGGAGGGGCAGTACTGAGGGAGCGCCGCAGTGTCGGAGGGGCAGTACTGAGGGAGCCCCACACTGTCAGAGGAGCTGTGCTGAGGGAGAGGTGCACTGTTGGAGGGGCACTGTTGGAGGGGCAGTACTGAGGGAACGCCGCACTGTCGGAGGTGCAGTACTGAGGGAGCGCCGCTCTGTCGGAGGGGCAGTACTGAGGGGGCGCCATACTACGCTGTCAGAGGGGCAGAACTGAGGGAGCGCCGCACTGTCGGAGGGGCAGTATTGAGGGAATGCTGCACTGTCGGAGGGGCAGTACTGAGGGAGCGCTGCACTGTTGGAGGGGCAGTACTGAGGGAGTGCCGCACTGTCGGAGGGACAGTATTGAGGGAATGCTGCACTGTCGGAGGGGCAGTACTGAGGGAGCGCTGCACTGTTGGAGGGGCAGTACTGAGGGAGTGCCGCACTGTCGGAGGGACAGTATTGAGGGAATGCTGCACTGTCGGAGGGGCAGTACTGAGGGAGCGCTGCACTGTTGGAGGGGCAGTACTGAGGGAGCGCTGCACTGTCGGAGGGGCAGTACTGAGGGAGTGCTGCACTGTCAGGTGCCGACTTTCGGATGAGACATTAAACCGAAGCCCCGTCTGCTCTCTCAGGCAGAGCTGAGGAATTATCCCCGGTGTCCTGGGGCCAATATTGATCCCTCAATCAACATCACTAAACAGATTATCTGGGTCATTATCACATTGCTGTTTGTGGGAGCTTGCTGTGCACAAATTGGCTGCCGCGTTTCCCACATTACAACAGTGACCACACTCCAAAAAGTACTTCATTGGCTGTAAAGCGCTTTGAGACACGTCCAGTGGTCGTGAAAGGTGCTATATAAATGCAAGTCCTTCTTAATATCTCCTTATGTGGCTCAGTGTTAAAATATCTGATAATGCTCCTGTGAAGCCTCTTAGGATGTCTTACTACAACAACAACTTATATTTATATCGCGCCTTTAACATAGTAAAACTTCCCAAGGTGCTTCACAGCGGTGCTATAAGACAAAAACAGATAAATTTGACACCAAGGCACAGAAGAAGAAATTAGGGCAGGTGACCGAAAGCTTGGTCAAAGAGGGAGGTTTTAAGGAGAGTCTTGAAGGAGGAGAGAGAGGTAGAGAGGCGGAGAGGTTTAGGGAGGGAGTTCCAGAGCTTGGGGCCCAGGCAACAGAAAGCACGGCCGCCGATGGTGGAGCGATTATAATCAGGGATGCTCAGGAGGGCAGAATTAGAGGAGCGCAGACATCTCGGGGGGGGGGGAGGGGTGGGGCTGGAAGATATTACAGAGAGAGGGAGAGTTTAAAGATGCTCTATAAATGGAAGTTGTTGTGGGCTGAAGGTAGCCAGCAGTAGTCCTTCTGAACCTGCTCCAAGATCAAGGCCCAGGACAGGTTCGACAGCAAACCCAACTGTCCAGCACGTGTCCGACAAAGCCAAATGTAACTTTTTAACCGAGTGTCGGGATCCCTTCGTCTGGATCTCATTCATCAGGTTTTACCACAGCGCTGCACGGAGGGAGAGAATCTGTCCCCAAGGCCTCTTCTTCAAAATCCTGACAATGTTTCTGCAAGAATAATATATATCTTGACTCGCGGGGGCAATGCGAAGCCTTTCACGGGTTGATGTGGGCGAATGTCGTTCCTTGTTAGCAATTCAATGTGATTAGCTCCATGGTGTTTAAGAAATATAGCCGCCTGCTATATCAATGAAGGAAGTAATGAATTCACTTTAAAAACATTAAAGAGAAAGATTACAGCAGAGTGCTAGGCCCCAGAGCAGGCCTCTGCCTTTGCTTATATAATTCTATTTTTCCCTCACTCACTCTGACATTTTATGGCTCTCTACATGTGTCTCTGTCCTGCTGTCTCTATTGCTTTGATTACAGTAGTCATACTCGATCAGCTCCGCTGGGCAGGGCCACATTGTTCGCATGCCCCACACGAGACTCCCAAAGCAAGCGCTCTACTCGGAACTCCTACATGGCAAGCGAGCCCCAGGTGGGCAGAGGAAACGTTACAAGGGACACCCTCAATGCCTCCCTGATAAAGTGCAACATCCCCACCGACACCTGGGAGTCCCTGGCCAAAGACCAGTCCGCCCTAAGTGGAGGAAGTGCATCCGGGAGGGCGTTGAGCACCTCGAGTCTCGTCGCCGAGAGCATGCAGAAACCAAGCGCAGGCAGCGGAAGGAGCGTGCGGCAAACCTGTCCCACCTACCCCTTCCCTCAACGACTATCTGTCCCACCTGTGTCGGGGACTGTGGCTCTCATATTGGGCTGTTCAGCTGCCTAAGGACTCACTTTTAGAGTGGAAGCAAGTCTTCCTCGATTTCGAGGGACTGCCTATGATGATGATAAGGATTACAGTCGAACTCCTATGGGAGTAAGATATACTTACCTTGGAGGAGGTGCAACGAAGGCTCACTACATTGATCCCTGGGATGAGAGGGTTGTCCTAGTTACGAAAAAAGGAGGCCGACAGAAAGCAGGAAACTGTAGACCAGTTAGCCTAACATCTGTTGTTGGGGAAATGCTGGAGTCCATTATTAAGGAAGCAGTAGCGGGACATTTGGAAAAGCATAATTCAATCAAGCAGAGTCAGCTTGGTTTTAAGAAAGGGAAATCATGTTTGACACATTTGCTGGAGTTCTGAGATGAGGAGGAATTTCTTCTCTGAGGGTTGTATATCTGTGGAATTCTCTGCCCCAGAGAGCTGTGGGGACTGGGGCATTGAATATATTTAAGCTGGAGATAGACAGATTTTTGAACGATAAGGGAGTCAAAGGTTACGGGGAGCGGGCAGTGAAGTGGAGCTGAGTCCAAGATCAGATCAGCCATGATCTTATTGAATGGCGGAGCAGGCTCGAGGGGCCGAATGGCCGACTCCTGCTCCTATTTCTTCAGCAATACGAGTCCAGGCTGGTATTGCCACTGACATTGTTAGGGAAAGAAGGAGCCAAGTGTGGTTTTATCCTTTAATTTGGACAAATGCCTTTTTATCTCAACACTGTTTAATTTTATATTTGATTTAATGCGCTCTTTATCCTAAAGAAACTTGGAGCTTTGGACAGAAAACAATCTTTTCTTCTGCACGAGATAATCGGCATTTGAATTAAACAACATTTTCGGTTCGTACACGATTTAAAATCGCTTTAATAATAATATTTTTTTAAAAAGCAACTTCTGGCTTTCAAATGCAAACCCTTTGTGGAAAACCAAATTTTGTCTCAGCCTACAACCAAAAGTAAAATACTGCGGATGCTGGAAATCTGAACTAGTGACCGAGAATGCTGGAAATCCTCAGCGGGTCAGGCAGCATCTGTGGGGAGAGAAACAGCGTTAACGTTTTGGGTCGGTGACCCTTGGTCACAACTGGAGAAAGTTAGAGATGTGACAGGTCTTTAAGCGAATGTCGGGGGCAGGGAAAGTGGGGGGGGCGGGGGGAGAGGGGAGAAAAGAACGAAAGGGAAGCTCTGTGATAGGGTGGATGGAAGGAGAGATTCGAGAGACAAAAGGGATGATGGTTGCGAGGCGAGAGGAGACAATAATGGGTCAAGTTGAGAAACAAACCGGCTGGATTTTCCAGTCCCTTGTCCTCCGGGTTGCTCCGCGGAGCGGGATGAAAGGCAATGTTCAGGTGCCCTGCGCCCTGCCGCGATACCCGGGTCGGGTTTGGCGGTGGGGCGGAGCCGCACCGCCGGGAAGATCTGCACCGGGTGTGCAAAGCCCCTGGTTTTGACTTTTGCCCGATCGTACCGCCCGGAAAAGTGTCCGCAACGACGGCTCGAGGAATCCGAGCGGTCCCAGCGTCGCCAGAGTGGTGCGGAGCCCGATAACGTACTCCGCGCGTAAGTACCAGTGTTTTTTGTTTTTTACTTGTTTGTGCGATTTGTGTTGTGCTGTGGGCAATGTTTCGGGAATGTTTTTGTGGGAACCCTACGAGCCAGGTTGGCCATTCCTGAAGCAATCATAAGCCCGGGTCCCGCTAGAAAGCGGTGTGTTCAAGCAGAGCAGTGACGCAGCGAATGCTTCCTTTACATGGTTGGGTTCTTTTCCAGTAATATTCCTTTTAATCTCACGCTCTACCCTACGTAAACTAGAGCTCATCCAAAACTCGGCTGCCCCGTGTCCTAACTCACAGCAAGTCCCGCTCACCCATCACCCCCTGTGCTCACTGCCCCATGTCCTAACCCGCACCGAGTCCCGCTCACCCATCACCCCCTGTGCTCACTGCCCCATGTCCTAACTCGCACCGTGTCCCGCTCACCCATCACCCCCTGTACTCACTGCCCCATGTCCTAACTTGCACCGAGTCCCACTCACCCATCACCCCCTGTGCTCACTGCCCCGTGTCCTAACTCGCACCGTGTCCCGCTCACCCATCACCCCCTGTGCTCATTGCCCCGTGTCCTAACTCACACCGAGTCCCACTCACCCATCACCCCCTGTGCTCGCTGCCCCGCGTCCTAACTCGCACCGAGTCCCACTCACCCATCACCCCCTGTGCTCGCTGCCCCGTGTCCTAACCCGCACCAAATCCCGCTCACCCATTACCTCCTGTGCTCGCTGCCCCATGTCCAAAACCGCACCGAGTCCCACTCACCCATCACCCCCTGTGCTCTCTGCCCCGTGTCCTAACCCGCACCAAATCCCGCTCACCCATTACCCCCTGTGCTCGCTGCCCCGTGTCTTAACTCGCACCGAGTCCCACTCAACCATCACCCCCTGTGCTCGCTGCCCCGTGTCTTAACTCACACCGAGTCCCACTCAACCATCACCCCCTGTGCTCGCTGCCCCGTGTCCTAACTCGCACCGAGTCCCACTCACCCATCACCCCCTGTGCTCGTTGACCTACATTGGCTCCAGGTTAAGCAACGCCTCGATTTCAAAATTCTCATCCTTGTTTTCAAATCCCTCCATGGCCCTCGCCCCTCCCTATCTCTGTAATCTCCTCCAGCTCCACAACCCCCTGAGATATCTGTGCTCCTCTAATTCTGCCTCCCTGCGCATCCCTGATTATAATCGCTCCACCATCGGTGGCCGTGCCTTCTGTTGCCTGGGCCCCAAGCTCTGGAACTCCCTCCATAACTCATCATTAAACAAAGGAAACTTATCAAATTAAATGAGAATGTTATGTGCACTGTGAACAAGAGCTTCTGTCCCCACGGTGCCTGCATTTGTTCTGTTTCAGTGTATTTCTTTCATGTGGCCAAGCTAACTAAATCTGCACCGATCTGGGGAGCCAGTTTCTGCCGGTTGCTATGGTGATGTGTTCTTCCACGTGTGGTCTTTAACGAGTTGTAATTAAACATCCTTTTTTTTATTGCTTTAGCCTGCTTGGGGCCGATTTTATTCTTTCAAAATAACTTTGGTTGATCGTAAGTATGTATCACCCCCTGTGCTCGCTGCCCCGTGTCCTAACTCGCACCGAGTCCCACTCACCCATCACCCCCTGTGCTCGCTATCCCGTGTCCTAACTCACAGCAAGTCCCGCTCACCCATCACCACCTGTGTTCGCTGCCCCGTGTCCTAACTCGCACCAAGTCCCACTCACCCATCACTCCCTGTGCTCGCTGACCTACACTGGTTCCCGGTTAAGCAACGCCTCGATTTCAACATTCTCATCCTTGTTTTCAAATCCGTCAATGGCCCTCACCCCTCCCTATCTCGGTAATCTTCTCCAGCCCCACAACCCCCCGAGATGTCTGCGCTCCTCTAATTCTGCCCTTCTGAGCATCCCTGATTATAATCGCTCAACCATCGGTGGCCGTGCCTTCTGTTGTCTGGGCCCCAAGCTCTGGAACTCCCTGCCTAAACCTCTCTTTCCTCTCTCTTCTCCTTCAAGACGCTCCTTAAAACATACATCTTTGACCAAGCTTTTGGTCACCTGCCCTAATTTCTTATCCGGTTTAGTGTAAAATTTATTTTTTTGGATATAACTCCCCCCCCCCCCCCCCCGTGAAGCGCCTTGGGACGTTTTATTATGTTTAAGGTGCTATATAAATACAAGTTGTTGTTGTATTTTAACTACACATTGCAGAACTGAAAAAGGGCAGAATCTGTGAATGGACATTCTGCAGTTTAAAGTACAAATAATGCGATAATTACCCCTTACATTTACATTAGTTTTTATTTTTGTCATGTATTCAACTATCATTGTAACCCATGTATAAGCTGACCTAAGTTGTACACCTTGAGAACATTGACCACAAGGGGGTGAACTTGTGGGAGACACTCCTAACCTGGACTTTCAGGTATAAAAGGGGATGCTCCACCCACCTTCATCACTTGAGGTCTTGGTAATAAAGGTTGCTGGTCACAGAGTGACCTTCTCTCAAGTATGGGCCTCGTGTGCATTTATACTGTATAGTAAGGACTTATCATTGGCGACGAGAAACTGGGATTTAAACCACGCGAGCATGGCCACTAGCAGCACAGACGAGAGGTACTGTGTTGGTGATGATTGGGTCGACTTTATTGAGAGACTACAGCAAAGTTTTGTCACTAAGGAATGGCTGCGATAGGATTCGGCCGACAAACGCAGGGCTCATCTCCTGACGGTTTGTGGATCCAGAACGTACTCCCTGATGAAGGACCTTCTAGCGCCAGAGAAGCCGGCGGACAAGACGTTCGAAGAGCTCAGTAAGTTGATCGGGAAACACCTTAAACCAGCGAGCAGCATGCACATGGCGAGACACCGGTTTTACACACACCGGCAGCGAGAAGGGCAAAGTGTTCCAGACTTCGTGGCAGACCTCCGGCGACTGGCGAGCCTATGTAAGTTCACAGATACATGCAGAGCGGAGATGCTGCGAGACATTTTTTATTGAGGGCATCGGGCACGCTGGAGTTTTCAGGAAACTGATTGAGACCAAAGACTTGACCTTGGAAGCGGTGGCTCTGATAGCCCAGACATTTATCTCAGGGGAGGAAGAGACCAGAATGATGTATGACAAAAATCTTGGCTCAAATGCGGCAAACGACCAGGGAGTCAACATTGTTAACGCGGCACACAGTTCTCTAGGCAGACAAGGGCAATCGGACATGCCCCAGCATGTATTCGAACCCAAAGGAGGAATTCAACAGAGAAAATGACTAGCTGAACGGCGATTCATGCCATCACAATGGACAATGCGGCCAGTAATGGGGCCATCAACACCTGTTAATGGTGCGCTTAAGGACAGTTACAGAGACAGTCAGAGACGATCGACTGGTAATGGACCTTTTCTTTCCAACAACGGGGCCTCCAGCTCATGCTGGAGGTGTGGAGGCAAACACCCAGCTAGAGCTTGCAGGTATCAGCAATAGACCTGTAGAAACTGCAACGTCAGTGGTCACTTGGCGCATATGTGCAGGAAGCCTGCAGCCAGGTTGATGTACGAGGAGGACGGGCCTGATGTAAGCCCTAAGAGGCCAAATGAATACTGGTGGAAAGCGCTGGAAGCTGAAGTTCAGCGAGTTCATGTGGAGTACATATACAGTTCATATATCAGGACGCCACCGATAATGATGAAAGTGCTCCTTAATGGCATCCCAGTATCAATGGAGCTACACACGGGGGCCAGCCTGATGAGTATCAAATAGTTCAAAAGGTTGTGGGTGTCCAAGGCCAGGAGGCGAAAATTATTGCCGATTGACGCACAGCTACGGACATATACAAAGGAGATCATTCCAGTGCTAGGCAGTGCCACGGTAGTCGTGACCCACAAAGATTCGGAGAACAGGTTGCCACTCTGGATTGTCACGGGGGACAGTCCCGTACTACTGGGGAGGAGTTGGCTTGCTGTCATGAACTGGAAATGGGGCGATGTCAATGCAATTTCTTCTGTGGAGCGAGTATCATGCTCGCAGGTCCTGGACAAATTTGACTCATTATTTCAACCTGGCATCGGCACTTTCATGGGGGCCAATGTAGTGATTCACATAAACCCGGACGCCAGGCCAGTACACCACAAGGCCAGAGCGGTGCCGTACGTGATGCGGGAAAAGATAGAATGCGAATTGGACCGCCTGAGGGATGGCATCATCTCGCCAGTCGAATTCAGTGACTGGGCGAGTCCGATCATGCCGGTGCTCAAGGCGGATGGGTCGGTCAGGATATGTGGCGATTACAAGGCCACCATCAATCGGGTGTCACTCCAAGACCAGTACCCGCTACCGAGAGCGGAGGACCTCTTTGCGACGATTTCGAGTGGCAAACTTTTTTCAAAATTGGACCTGACCTCAGCTTACATGACCCAGGAGCTGGCGAGTGAGTCGAAGAAGCTGACCACCATCACGACACACAAGGGGTTGTTTGAGTATAACAGATATCCATTCGGGATTCGTTCAGCCGCCGCGATCTTTCAGCGAAATATGGAAAGCCTCCTCAAGTCGATTCCAAGGACAGTGGTGTTTCAAGACGACATCCTCATCACGGGTTACGATACTGAAGAACACCTCCACAACCTGGAGGAGGTGCTATGCAGACTGGACCAGGTAGGGCTGCGACTGAAAAAGGTGAAGTGCGTCTTCTTAGCTCCAGAGGTAGAATCCCTGGGGAGGAGGGTAGCAGCAGGCGGGATCAGATCCACTGCATCCAAAACGGAAACGATCCAGAGATCATCCAGACCCCGTAACACGACGGAGCTGCATTCGTTCCTGGGGCTCCTGAACTATTTTGGTAACTTTCTTCCCAAATTGAGCACGCTGCTAGAGCCGCTACATGTGCTCCTACACAAAGGTCGCGATTGGGTCTGGGGGGACAGCCAGGAAAGGGCTTTTGATAGAGCACACAACTTGTTATGCTCCAACAAACTGCTAACGCTATATGACCCATGTAAGAAACTTGTTCTAACGTGCGATGCGTCGTCCTATGGGGTCGGGTGTGTGTTGCAGCATGTTAATGCCAAGGGTCAGTTACAGCCGGTAGCTTATGCCTCCAGAAGTCTGTCCCAGGCAGAAAGGGGTAAAAAAGGAAGCGCTAGCATGTGTATATGCAGTAAAAAAAATGCACCAGTACCTATTTGGCAGGAAATTTGAGCTGGAGACAGATCACAAACCCCTAACGTCCCTTTTGGCCGACAACAAGGCCATAAATGCGACTGCATCGGCCCGCATACAGAGGTGGGCACTCACGTTAGCCGCCTATGACTATACAATTCGGCACAGACCGGGCACTGAAAACTGCGCTGATGCACTCAGCAGGCTCCCACTAGCCACCACTGAGGGGGCAACTGAGCATGATGCTGAGATGGTCATGGCTGTTGAAGCTTTCGAAAGCGAAGGCTCACCTGTGACAGCCAGTCAGATTAAAGTCTGGACAAATAAAGACCTGCTACTGTCTTTAGTTAAGAAATGTGTCCTGAATGGGGACTGGGCAGCCACGTATGAGGCATGCCCTGAGGAATTTAAACCGTTTCATAGGCGCAAGAATGAACTCTCGATTCAGGCCGATTGCCTACTGTGGGGAAACTGAGTAGTCATGCCCCAGATGGGCAGAGAGGTGTTTATCAGAGAACTTCACAATGAGCACTCGGGCATTGTCATGATGAAGGCAATTGCCAGGTCACACGTTTGGTGGCCAGGGATAGATGCAGATCTGGAACTTTGTGTTCGCAGGTTCAACACGTGTGCCCAGCTGGGCAATGTGCCCAGGGAAGCACCCCTTAGCCCCTGGTCCTGGCCCGCCAAGCCATGGTCACGCATCCATGTGGACCATGCAGGTCCTTTCATGGGAAAAATGTTTTTGGTTGTAGTAGACGCCTACTCCAAATGGATCGAGTGTGACATTCTCAATTCAAGCACATCCTCTGCCACGGTAGAAAGTCTACGGGCAATGTTTGCCGCCCATGGTCTACCGGATGTCTTGGTCAGCGACAATAGCCCGTGCTTCACAAGCATTGAATTCCAGGACTTCATGGCAGGCAATGGAATTAACCATGTCAGAACGGCACCGTTCAAGCCGGCCTCGAACAGCCAGGCAGAACGAGCAGTGCAGATAATCAAACAGGGGATGCTCAGAATCCAAGGGGGTTCCCTACAAAGCCGCTTATCATGCCTCCTGTTGGCCAATAGATCCCGACCATACTTGCTCACAGGGGTTCCACCCGCAGAGCTGCTAATGAAAAGGACGCTCAAAACCAGGTTATCCCTTATACACCCCACCATGAAAGAAATTGTTGAGAGCAGGCGCCAGTCACAATGTGACTACCATGACAGGAATGCGAGGGCGTGATGTTTTGATGTCAATGATTCTGTTTTTGTCCTTAATTACGCTGCAGGGCCCAAATGGCTTGCAGGCACTGTGATTGCCAAAGAGAGGAATAGGGTTTTGGTAGTTAAACTTACCAATGGACAAATCTGCCGCAAACACGTGGATCAAAGTAAAAGAAGGTTCAACAACACCATAGAAGAAGCAGAGGAAGAATACGATGTAGAGTTCACTCCTCCACAGGTGACCGAACATCGGAACCAAGTGGAGGAAAGCCCTGTCACTGTGGGCAGTCCGGACAGGCCTGAGGCACCGCAAACAGCTGACACTCAGGTCAGCGCCCAACAACCGGAGCCCCAACGCAGGCGCTCTACAAGGGAGCATAAACCACCAGAGAGACTCAATCTGTGATCCCAATAAGACTTTGGGGGGGAGGTGATGTCATGTATTCAACTGTCATTGTAACCCATGTATAAGCTGACCTAAGTTGTACACCTTGAGAGCATTGACCACAAGGGGGTGAACATGTGGGAGACACTCCTAACCTGGACTTCCAGGTATAAAAGGGGAAGCTCCACCCACCTTTATCACTTGAGGTCTTGGTAATAAAGGTAACTGGTCACAGAGTGACCTTCTCTCAAGTATGGGCCTCGTGTGCATTTATGCTGTAAAGTAAGAACGTATCAATTTTGAGTTTGGGTGCGAGTGCAAAATGGATGCTATCGATTCAGCCATGTTACAGACCTCGCCCGCTTTTAATTTCCATTGTGGAATTTACATCTCCTGCCCGGCCTGTTCCTCCTCCCCCACCCACACCCCACGTTGTCCCTTCATTACACGGATAATAAAAAAGCAATCGATTTATTTTGAACGGCTTATATTTGGAACTGCATCTTCGATGTCTTTGCTTCCAAACTGGTGTGAAATGACTCTTAACGCTGTCCTCCTCTTGTTATTGGCATCTGGTGCTCAGTGAGGTCATTTGAGCCCAGGTTAAATAGGATTACACGGGATATACGGCACAGAAACAGTCCATTCGGCCCAACCAGTCCGTGCCGGCGTTTATGCTCCACTCGAGCCTCCTCCCGTCTTTCCTCATCTAACTCTATCAGCATAACCCTCTATTCCCTTCTCCCCCATGCGCTTGTCCAGCCTCCCCTTAAATGCATCGATACTATTCGCCTCAACCCCTCCCTGTGGCAGCGAGTTCCACATTCTCACCCCTCTCTGGGTAAAGAAGTTTCTCCTGAATTCCCCATTGGATTTCTGGGTGACGATCTTATATTGATGGCCTCTAGTTATGAGCTTCCCCACAAGTGGGAACATTCTCTCTGTATCCACTCTGTCAAAACCTTTCATCATTTTAAAGACCTCTATTAGGTCACCCCTCAGCCTTCTCTTTTCAGGAGAAAAGAGACCCAGCCTGTTCATCCTTCCCTGATATGTGCGCCCTCACATTTCGAGGGGCTGGGATTTTGCGGCTACTGCCGCCAAGTTAGCACCCCAGAGGGGGCGGCAATGGTGGAAGCCAGCATCCAGCGTCCCGGCGGGATTTTCGGGACCGGTTTGGGTGGGGTGCGGAGCATTACCGCCCGGGAGAGGTGCGTCACTGTGCAACGCCCCCTGGGTGCGACACTGGTTCAATTTGTGACTCCCGCCTGACCCTTAGCGCCCCGCCCCACACTCGGGGCCCAGACGCCCAATTTTGCTGAGTGAGGCGCAAACCGTTCCCGGGCGCAAACTTTACCGCCCGACCGCCATTACCGCCCCAAAATCAGCAAAGCCGAAAATCCGGCCCCTCTGCTTTATCTCAGTACACAACCGGAGATCAATCATAGGACTTCCTTGTCTGTGTGGCTCAATAGTACACTGGTAAATCCTCCACCTACAGGGGGCTATGCAGGTGCACATGCAGCGGGTTCCCATTGGGTATCAGCTGTGGCTCAGTGGGCAGCACACTTGCCTCTGAGTGCGGAGAGTTGTGGGTTCAAGTCCCACTCCAGAGACTCCAGCACATAAATCTAGGCCGGCAGTGCTGGGGGAGCGCCGCACTGTCGGAGGGGCAGTACTGAGGGAGCGCCGCACTGTCGGAGGGGCAGTACTGAGGGAGCGCCGCACTGTCGGAGGGGCAGTACTGAGGGAGCGCAGCACTGTCGGAGGGGCAGTGCTGGGGGAGTGCCGCACTGTCGGAGGGGCAGTACTGAGGGAGCGCCGCACTGTCGGAGGGGCAGTACTGAGGGAGCGCCGCACTGTCGGAGAGGCAGTACTGAGGGAGCGCTGCACTGTCGGAGAGGCAGTACTGAGGGAGCGCCGCACTGTCGGAGGGGCAGTACTGAGGGAGCGCCGCACTGTCGGAGGGGCAGTACTGAGGGAGCGCCGCACTGTCGGAGGGGCAGTGCTGGGGGAGTGCCGCACTGTCGGAGGGGCAGTACTGAGGGAGCGCCGCACTGTCGGAGGGGCAGTACTGAGGGAGCGCCGCACTGTCGGAGAGGCAGTACTGAGGGAGCGCTGCACTGTCGGAGAGGCAGTACTGAGGGAGCGCCGCACTGTCGGAGGGGCAGTACTGAGGGAGTGCCGCACTGTCGGGGGGCAGTACTGAGGGAGCGCCGCACTGTCGGAGGGGCAATACTGAGCGAGCGCCGCACTGTCGGAGGGGCAGTACTGAGGGAGCTCTGCACTGTCGGAGGGGCAGTAGTGAGGGAGCGCTGCACTGTCGGAGGGGCAGTGCTGAGGGAGTGCTGCACTGTCGGTGGGGCAGTGCTGAGGGAGCGCCGCACTGTCGGAGGTGCTGTCTTGCAGATGAGATGTTAAACTAAGACCCCATTGCCCTCTCAGGTACATGGCACTTTGAAGAAGAGCAGGGGCATTCTCCCTGCTGTCCTGGCCAATATTTAGCCCTCAATTAAAAACAGATCCGGTCATTATCTCATTGCTGTTTGTGGGAGCTTGTTGTGCACAAATTGACTGCTGTGTTTGTTACATTGCAATAGTGACTGAACTCTAAAAGAACTTTGTAGGATATAAAGCTATTTGGGATGGCCTGAGGTTATGAAAGAACATAAGAATTAGGAGCAGGAGTCGACCATTCGGCCCCTCGAGCCTGCTCCGCCATTCAATAAGATCATGGCCTCAGCTCCACTTCCCTGCCCCCTCCCCTATAACCCTCGACTCCCTTATTGTTCAAAAGGTGCTATCGAAATGTAATTTTTTTCTTTCTGTCATCAAACCTGATTAAGCAGTGCAAGGTTTTGATGGTATAGAAGCTTTACAAGACTGACGGTGTCTAAATCATGTAGCGGGCCGTGTCAGGAGATCGGATAAATGCGTTGCACGGGGAGACATTCAGTGACTGTGCCGCTGAACTCTTTATTACAACTAAAATCACTTTCCCCGTTAAGTGGCGGCCCTTTGCCCCATGAATCCCCCCTGTCAAATATTTGCCTCCACTTTGATATCTCCCAATCATTCCAGCGCTGTGTTTGGAAATGTTCACAACACTAAAGCTCCGTGTTGCGTGCTCAGGGCAGCATGAAATTGTTTGGAATAGTCATATTTATGGTGAATGCCCCATCATCCGCAATCTATATTTGTTAAGGAACCATTCTGAGATGATTTATTGTATTTATTGGTACCAGACTCTCTGATAGTCTCACGGTCAAGTTAGTCGTCCCTGAAATCCACTTCATCAATGTCTGTTTCACCTCATTAGAAGATTCTCGCACTTCGTAAGCATTTGCAGTTTAGTCTCATTTTCCGCATGTTATCCATTCCTCTCCTGACTCTTGATGCAGCAGACACCGTTTGCCAAATGGCCTCCTTCTGTGCCGTATTTTCTATGATTCTATGAAATTCGGCTCTCTCACTCAAATGGACACTCTCCACATGTTTAAAAAAAAAGACTTGCATTTCTATAGCACCTTTCACAACCACCAGGCACCTCAAAGCACTTCACAGCCAATGAAATGCTTTTGGAGTGCAGTCACTGTTGTAATGTGGGAAACGCGGCAGCCAATTTGCGCACAGCAAGCTCCCACAAACAGCAATGTGATAATGACCAGATCATCTGTTATTTTGTGATGTTGGTTTGAGGGATAAATATTGGCCCCAGGACACCGGGGATAACTCCCTTGGTCTTCTTCGAAATAGTGCCATGGGAACTTTTACATCCACCTGAGAGAGCAGACGGGGCCTCGATTTAATGTCTCATCCAAAAGGTGGCACTTCCGACAGTACAGCACTCCCTCAGTACTGTGCCTCCGATAGTGCAGCGCTCCCTCAGTACTGTGCCTCCGATAGTGCGGCGCTCCCTCAGTACTGTGCCTCCGATAGTGCAGCGCTCCCTCAGTACTGTGCCTCCAATAGTGCAGCGCTCCCTCAGTACTGTGCCTCCGATAGTGCGGCACTCCCTCAGTACTGCCCTTCCGACAGTGCGGCGCTCCCTCAGTACTGCCCCTCTGACAGTGCAGCACTCCCTCAGTACTGCCCCTCCTGTAAAGTCCTGTCCCCTCAGTACAGATTCACACGAGACATGTAGTGAAGTCAAGGTCACTCTGGACCTGCACCTTTATTTCACAGCTCTGGAATGCTGCACTTGGCTGAGACCTGTCCTTATCTACCTGTCTCTTGCAAGTGCACCCCTGGTGGTAAGGTATGCTGGTGGTTACAGGTCATATCTTATTACAGTCATGTATAGCATGTTGGGATACAGTTATATATAATAATGTAAGATACATGACATCACGTTTCCCCAAGGTCTTATTGTCTTTATAAGTTCAGTCTCTCAGGTGGTCTACGCTCTCGCGTGGAGCGTCTGAGTTGTGGTTCAGTTGTTTGCCTTGGTGTCTGTTTTTCTTTGGGTGTGGTTGCTGGTATCTCGCCTGGGCTGTCTGTTTCGATTGGTGTGATTGTTGTTGACTCGCCTGGGCTGTCTGGGATTGCCCTTTCCTCAGGTTGTTCCCTCTGTCTGTCCACCAGGTGTGGTGCGAGTTCCACATTGTAGTCTGCCTCTGGTTCCGCAGTGTTGTTGGTAAATCTGCTTTTGACTTGGTCTACATGCCTCCGCCAGGTTTTGCCATTGTCCATTTGTACTACCAGTAGCCTGTTTCCTTCCTTGCCCGTTACTGTCCCTGCAAGCCATTTGGGACGCCTGCCATAGTTTAGTACAAACACTTTGTCCCCTATCTCATTCCATCTCCCCCTCGAATTTCTGTCATGGTACTCAGTCAGCTTACGGCGCTTTGCCTCAACGATTTCGTGCATGTCTGGGAGGATTAATGAGAGCCTTGTTTTTAAAATCCTTTTCATCAACAGTTGCACGGGGGGATCCCAGTCAATGAGTGCGGACGAGATCTGTATGCCAACAGCAGTCGCGACCCTGCAGCGTGGGACCTTGGATTTTAAGCATGCCTTGTTTAATGATTTGCACTGCTCTCTCCGCCTGGCCGTTGGAGGCCGGCTTGAACAGTGCCGTCTTGACGTGATTTATGCCGTGGTCAATTATAAAGTCTTGGAATTCTGCGCTGGTGAAGCACGGACCATTGTCACTGACTAATATGTCAGGGATTCCGTGCATTGCAAACATGTTTGCGAGGCTCTCCACAGTGGTGGAGGTTGTGCTCGAGTTTAAAATGGTGCATTCAATCCACTTTGAAACTGCATCTACAACTACGAGGAACATTTTGCCCATGAATGGGCCCGCATAGTCTACGTGCACCCGTGACCACGGTTTGGTAGGCCAGGGCCAGGGGCTCAGTGGAGCCTCCCTGGGGGCATTGCTGAGTTGGGCACAAATGGCGCACCTTCGAACGCAGAGCTCCAAGTCCGCGTCAATACCAGGCCACCAGACGTGGGATCTGGCTATGGCCTTCATGAGAACGATCCCCGGGTGCTCGCGGTGGAGCTCCTGGACAAATGCCTCTCTGCCTCGCAGAGGCATGACTACTCGGCTGCCCCACATCAGGCAGTCTGCTTGAAGTGATAGCTCATGCATGTGCCTGTGAAAGGGTTTTAATTCCTCGGGGCAGGCATCGTGAGCCTCTGCCCAGTCACCGGTGAGGACACATCTTTTTAGTAAGGATAACGTGGCGCCGCTGGCCGTCCAGGCTCTGATTTGGCGAGCCATCATGGGTGAACCTGTGGACTCAAAGGCATTGATTGCCATGACTATCTCATAGTCCTGTTCGTCAGACCCTTCCGTGGTCGCCAGGGGTAGCCTGCTGAGCGCGTCGGCGCAGTTGTCTGTGCCTGGCCTGTGCCTTATGGTATAGTCGTAGGACGCCAGCATGAGTGCCCACCGTTGAATTCGCGCCAAGGTGTTGCCGTTTATTGCCTTGCTCTCGGATAGGAGGGACGTGAGGGGCTTGTGGTCGGTTTCTAATGCGAACTTGGTCCCGAAAAGGTATTGGTGCATCTTTTTGACACTGTACACGCACGCGAGCGCCTCCTTCTCTACCATTCCGTACCCGCGTTCCGCCCGTGAAAGTGACCTGGAGGCATAAGCTATGGGTTGTAATTTGCCCGCACTATTGACATGTTGCAAAACGCACCCGACCCCATATGCTGACGCATCGCATGTAAGAACTAGCTTTTTACCTGGGTCAAAGAAAGTCAAAACACTATTGGAACACAGAAGGTTGCATGCCTTATTGAAGGCGCGTTCCTGGGCGTCCCCCCAAAACCAATCGCACCCCTTCCTGAGTAGCACGTGGAGAGGCTCCAGCAACGTGCTTAAGTTCTGCATAAAGTTCCCAAAGTAATCGAGAAAGGCGCGCAGTTCTGAGTCATTCCGGGGCCTGGGTGCCAGGCGAATTGCTTCTGTTTTGGACTCTGTTGGGCGGATTCCATCAGCGGCAATCCTTCTGCCCAAAAATTCAACCTCGGGTGCGAGAAACAGGCATTTGGATTTCTTGACTCGTAGGCCTACCCGATCCAACCGCTTTAGTACTTCCTCCAAATTACGGAGATGGGAGTCGGTGTCCCTGCCCGTGATAAGTATGTCGTCTTGAAATACAACTGTCCCCGGGATGGACTTGAGCAGACTCTCCATGTTGCGCTGGAATATGGCAGCTTCCGACCTGATGCCGAATGGGCATCGATTGTACATGAAAAGGCCTCGATGTGTGTTGATGGTGGTGAGTAGCTTGGATTCCTCGGTCAATTCTTGCATCAAATACGCAGATGTGAGGTCTAATTTTGAGGAAAGTTTACCTCCAGCCAATGTAGCAAATAAGTCCTCCGCTCTGGGCAGCGGGTACTGGTCCTGTAGGGAGACTCTGTTTATGGTAGATTTGTAGTCCCCACAGATTCGTACGGATCCATCAGGCTTCATGACTGGGATGATGGGACTTGCCCAGTCGCTAAATTCCACAGCTGATATAATGCCTTCCCGCAGAAGCCTGTCTAGTTCGTGTTCAATCTTTACCCTCATCACATCGGGTACAGCTCTGGCCTTGTGATGGACAGGTCTAGCATCCTGTGTGATGTAGATTTTGACTTTGGCCCCTTTGAAAGTGCCCACACCTGGCTGAAAGAGATGTTCAAATCGCTTTATAACTGTTGAGCAGGAGGTCCGTTCCTCTAATGACATGGCATGGACATCATCCCATTTCCAGTTTAGTTTTGCCAGCCAGCTTCTCCCCAGCAGTGCTGGGGGGTCTCCGGGACAATCCACAGGGGAAGTCGGTTCACTGTCTCTTTGTGTGTGACAGAGAGCATGGCGCTGCCGAGGACTGGTACGATTTCTTTGGTATAGGTCCTTAGTTTGGTGTCGACCCTTGTGAGATTTGGTCTGTCTCTTTTATGCGGCCATAGTTGTTTAAATTGTTGAGCGCCCATGCAAGATTGACTCGCTCCTGTATCCAGCTCCATGTTGACAGATATCCCATTGAGTAGGACCCTCATCATTATAGGATGCGTCCTGTCGTAGGAGCAGCGGCCATTGATCGTGTTGACCCGCTGTACATCGGTGTCCCGGGTACTGTCTCCACCATCTTCTGGTCCGCTTTCCGACCCATCCGATTCGTATACCAGCCGAGCTGCCGTTTTTTTGCACATGCGGGCCAAATGCCCTGTATATTCACAGTTCCTGCAAACAGCCGGCTCAAATCGACATTCCCTTGATGAGTGCCCACCCCCACACCTCCAGCACAGACTGCTTGCAAAGAATGAGCTGCGCCTGGCTGATCTCTCTTGAGCTTCTCTCAGTTTGTAGTTGATTGCTCGCATTGTGGGTTGATGAGGTGTGAATGGCCGTTCCTGTGGCCCTTGATGGCTTCTGTTGCCACTGCTTGCTGTCGAATGCCTGTTCTGCCAGTTTTGTCTGTGTGTGGGGGTAACAGCTTTTCTAATGCTGTGAACTCCTTGTTCCATTATTTCATTAGTTGTCGTACCTGCATTGTAAATCAACCTCGTTTCTTCTTCCCCTACCAAGAATGTCTGTGCAACCAGTGCTGCTGCCTCTAAGGTCAGGTTCTTGGTCTCTATGAGCTTTCGGAATATGCCTGCGTGGCCTATTCCTTCAATGAAAAAGTCTCTCAGCATTTCTCTCCTCAGTTCATCGGAGAACTCACATAAACTAGCCAACCTCCGAAGTTCCGCCACGAAGTCGGGTATGCTCTGGCCCACACAGCGTCTGTAGTTGTAGAACCTGTGTCTGGCCATGTGTAGGCTGCTCGCTGGCTTCAGGTGGTCTCTTACCAGTGTGCTCAATTCTTCAAACGACTTGCTTGCTGGTTTCTCAGGTGCCAACAGATCCTTCATTAAAGCGTATGTTTTTGAGCCACAGCTGGTCAAGAGATGGGCTCTTCTCTTGTCTGCCTTATCGTCGCCTAACCAGTCTTTGGTTACAAAGCTTTGCTGGAGCCTTTTTATAAAGTCCTCCCAATTGTCTCCCGCATTGTACTTTTCATCTGATCCGTTGTTCGCCATTCTGTGGATTCTGTAATCCCGTAACCCGTCGCCACTGTAAAGTCCTGTCCCCTCAGTACAGATTCACATGAGGCATATAGTGAAGTCACTCTGGACCTGCACCTTTTATTTCACAGCTCTGGAATGCTGCACTTGCCTGAGACCTGTCCTTATATACCTGTCTCTTGCAAGTGCACCCCTGGTGGTAAGGTATGCTGGTGGTTACAGGTCATATCTTATTATAGTCATGTATAGCATGTTGGGATACAGTTATATATAATAATGCAAGATACATGACACCTCCGACAGCGCAGCACTCCCTCAGTACTGCCCTTCCGACAGTGCGACACTCCCTCAATACTGCCACTCCGACAGTACAGCACTCCCTCAGTACTGCCCCTCCGACAATGCAGCACTCCCTCAGTACTGCCCCTCCGACAGTGCAGCACTCCCTCAGTACTGGCCTCCGACAGTGCAGCACTCCCTCAGTACTGCCCCTCCGACAGTGCGACACTCCCTCAGTACTGCCCCTCCGACAGTGCAGCACTCCCTCAGTACTGCCCCTCCGACAGTGCAGCACTCCCTCAGTGCTGCCCCTCCAACAGTGCGACACTCCCTCAGCACTGCACTCGGACTGTCAGCCTAGATTTTTGTACTCGAGTCCCTGGAGTGGGGCTTGAACCAGCAACCTTCTGACTGAGGCGAGGGTGCTGCCCACTGAGCCACAGCTGATACTAGCCAAGATAGTGAGCGTCGGCAGGCTATTATTGCCTTTGATACATCCTACGCACGCACGTTCCATCTGAGTAACTGAGTAGCCATCAGGAACGTGAACCCTGGCTGATTTTCCCCCCCCGCCCCTACCCTAAGTGCTGGTAAATTCCAGCAGCGGCTCTTTAACTGCTGCCTTTGTATCAGCTCACCCCGGACGGCCCAAAGACCAACCATTGGACCTTCCGATCTGTACGAGTCTTTTCAAAAGTATATTTTCGATATATCGAAAGAAATTCTCCAATATGAACTGAAGACAAAGGACCGAATTCTCGTTTCTGGTCATTTCAGGGCGGTAACATTTGCGCCCGTGAACAGTTTGTGCCTTTGTCAGCAAAATTCATCTGCTGGGCCCGGAGTGTGGGGTGGAGTGCTAAGGAAGGTGTTACACACCTCTTTTCGGGCGCTAGGCCGACTGAACGACTGAAAATCTGACTCCGAGCGCCCTAAGAGAGGCTTCTGTGGCAAAAAGTAAATTACGAAAGGATACACTTGCTTTGGAAACAGTTCAGAGAAGGTTCACTCGGTTGATTCCAGGGAGGAGGGGGTTGACTTAAGAGGAAAGGTTGAGGAGGTTGGGCCTCTACTCATTGGAATTCAGAAGAATGAGAGGTGATCTTATCAAAACGTATAAGATTATGAGGGGGCTTGACAAGGTGGATGCAGAGAGGATGTTTCCACTGATAGGGGAGACTAGAACTAGGGGGCATGGTCTTAGAATAAGGGGCCACCCATTTAAAACTGAGATGAGGAGAAATTTCTTCTCTCAGAGGGTTGTAAATCTGTGGAATTCTCTGCCTCAGAGAGCTGTGGAAGCTGGGACATTGAATAAATTTAAGACAGAAATGGACAGTTTCTTGAGCGATAAGGGGATAAGGGGTTATGGGGAGCGGGTGAGAAAGTGGACCTGAGTCCATGATCGGATCAGCCATGATCGTATTGAATGGCGGAGCAGGCTCGAGGGGCCGTATGGCCTGCTCCTGCTCCTATTTCTTATGTTCTTATGTTATGTTCTTAAATCGCACCTAAAAACACATTCCCAATACCTTAAACACCATACGCTACTTCGCAAAAATAAAACTCAACAAAACGATCGAACTTAACCGATTCCCCAATTCCGTCACTCACTGCTGCCGGGACAGCTCTGCCCGCCTGGTGCTCCAGGCGGTCCCACCATGGAATGTACGGGGCATTATCATCATAGGCAGTCCCTCGGAATCGAGGTAGACTTGCTTCCACTCCTGAAGTGAGTTCTTAGGTGGCTGTACAGTCCAATACGAGAGCTACAGTCCCTGTCACAGGTGGGACAAATAGTTGTTGAGGGAAGGGGAGGGTGGGACTGGTTTGCCGCACGCTCCTTCCGCTGCCTGCACTTGGTTTCTGCATGCTCTCGGCGATGAGACTCGAGGTGCTCAGCGCCCTCCCGGATGCACTTCCTCCACTTAGGGCGGACTGGTCTTTGGCCAGGGACTCCCAGGTGTCGGTGGGGACTTTATCAGGGAAGGCTTTGAGGGTGTCCCTTGTAACGTTTCCTCTGCCCACCTTTTGGCCCGTTTGCCGTGAAGGAGTTCCGAGTAGAGCGCTTGCTTTGGGAGTCTCGCGTCTGGGGCATGCGGACAATGTGGCCCGCCCAGCGGAGCTGGTCGAGTGTGGTCAGTTCAGTGCTTCGATGCTGGGGATGTTGGCCTGGTCGAGGACGCTAACGTTGGTGCATCTGTCCTCCCAGGGGATTTGCAGGATCTTGCGGAGACAGCGCTATAGGACCAGCGCACAACAAATCTCACCACGCAGTCCAAACCGCCGGCAACTGGCAACCCGCCCAGAAACCATCCCCACCACCAGTACTGTACCTCCGGGGCGCGAACAGCGGCGGCAACGCATGGAAAATGTCGGTGGGCACAGATTAGAGGCATAATCATGTGTTAAAATATGGATGGGGGGGGGAACAGAAATTAGTTGCAAAACTATTTTCATTCAGTGTTATATATTTCATTAACCTGATCACATGACTTTAATCATTGCTATCCATTTTAAAAATGAGTTGCTATTTGTTTTTTTTTATTAGTTCCTGGAATGTGGGCGTCGCTGGCAAGGCCGGCATTTATTGCCCATCCCTAATTCCCCTTTCATCATCATAGGCAGTCCCTCGGAATCGAGGAGGACTTGCTTCCACTCCCAAAGTGAGTCCGACACGAGAGCCCCAGACCCTGTCACAGGTGGGACAGACATTCGTCGAGGGAAGGAGTGGGTGGGACTGGTTTGCCGAGTGCTCCTTCTGCTGCCTGCGCTTGACCTCTTCTCGCTCTTTGCGTTGAGACTCCCGGATGCACTTTCTCCACCTCGGGCGGTTGGTGGCCAGGGACTCCCAGGTGTCAGTGGGGATGTCGCACTTTACCAGGGAGGCTTTGAGGGTGTCCTTGTAACGTTTCCTCTGCCCACCTTTGGCTCGTTTACCGTGAAGGAGCTCCGCATAAAGCATTTGCTTCGGGAGTCCCGTACCTGGCATGCAAACTATGTGGCCCGCCCAGCGAAGCTGATCGAGTGTGGTCAGTGCTTCAATACTGGGGATGTTGGCCTGGATGAGGACACTGAGGTTGGTGCACCTGTCCTCCCAGGGGATTTGCAGGAGACATCGTTGGTGATATATCTCCAGCGACTTGAGGTGCCTTCTATACCTCGTCCATGCCTCAGATCCATACAGAAGGGCGGGTATTACTACAGCCATGTAGACCATGAGCTTGGTGGTGGCATATTTCCAAGTGAGGATGGTGTGTGACTTGGAGGGGAACGTGGAGGTGATGGTATTGTACCTTCGCAAGATAGAAATTAAATGGAGTAAACTGTTGCACCCATTAAGCCCTCGCTACTCAATTGGCAATGAGTCAGGGCAGGTTTGAAGTGATGCTCGGTTCAACACACTTCGAGCAGCATTGTTGGTGGAAGCTTCACTCAGAGGCATTACTATAGAGATTTTGCTGTGGACTCTTCATTCAGTTATTGTCCTCCTGAAGTCTGTTACTATCCTGCTCACTGTTTATTACATCTTCCAAGTTTTGTGCCTTTTGCAAACTTTGAAATTGTGCCTCCTATACCCAAGTCCAAGTCATGAATATATTATCAAAAAGAGTAGTAGGTCTAATACTGACCCCTGGGGGACATAACTATATTCTTCCATCCAGACGGAAAAACAACCGTTCACCACTACACTCGAGTAATGTATTTGCTTCATGGGTTCTTTGCTTAAGAATTCATAGCAACACATTGCTATTAAGAACTGGTTGGTTTATTAACAAAGGTTTAACAATCACACTACACATTACCGGTTCATCCACCAGGCTCACAACCACCTGCCCCATCGTGGATCCCCCAAATCCAACTGGCTGGGGTTTTATTGAGTCTTGTGAACATCACGTGACTGGCTGAGCCACTCCCAACTCAACAGCTCTACAACTATTTCAGTTGTACCTGTAAATCAAATCAAATTATTAAAGGGGCACTAAAACTGACAATTTAAACAAATTAACTTTTAACAATAATAGTTCAAATTAAAATTTGGTTGTCGGGGGTGATGATGCACTCCAGTCCCTCCAGTGCCCACCTCTCGCGGAAGGCTGCGAGCGTACCGGTGGACACTGCGTGCTCCATCTCCACGGACACCCTGGCTCGGATGTAACCCCGGAAGAGAGGCAGGCAGTCGGGCTGAACGACCCCCTTGACCGCCCGCTGCCTGGACCGGCTGATGGCCCCCTTGGCCGTGCCCAGGAGCAATCCTACGAGGAGACCCTCGGACCTGCCCACTCCCCTCCGCACAGGGTGCCCAAAGATCAGGAGCGTGGGACTGAAGTGCAACCAGAATTTGAGGAGCAGCCCCTTCAAATATTGGAAGAGGGGCTGCAACCTCACACACTGTACATACACGTGAAGCACGGACTCTTCCAGACCGCAGAAATTACAGGCGGCCTGGGAGTGCGTGAACCGACTTAAAAACGTATTGCATGGGACTGCTCCATGCAACAGCTCTGCAAACCTGTGGGCATACTCACAGGTGCACACATTATAACTATTCTTTCTGTGTCTTAGCCTATTCCATATCCACGCTCCCACTATTTTAATCTCATGGGCTTCAATTCTGCGAACAATTCGATTATCTGGCACTTTATCAAACGCCTTTTAACAGTCCATGTACACCAAATAAACCACACGTCAACCTCTCCGTTATTTAATTGAACAACTCCATCAAGTTTGTCAGACACAATTTTCCTTCAAACATCCGTGTTGGCTGTCGTTTATAAACCTACGTTTTTTCAAGAGAAAATGATATTTGTCCTGGATTATGGTTTTTAGAAGTTGCCCCCACCACCGAAGTCCTGCTGACTAGCCCTTAGTTTATTCCTCTTCCCCCTTTTTTAAACAGGTGTTGGTGTAAAGGAGCATGCTTTTACTCCATGTTACAGTGTTCATGACTCTGGGAATTATGGACACATACACACAATGTGGGGTTAACCGTGAAGACTTTTATTTGTGTAACTAAAGTTAAAGTTTACATGTAGGCAATGACTATACTTAGCTAAAACACAATTCAGTGCAATATATACGGAGTAAATACCTAAGGTCTCCCATTTTATGCTACCCAGACCCAAGGGCTGGTCAGGCTGACCTTGTCTAAAGGGCAAAGTGTGTTAAAAAGACAAGCCTGAAGGCTCTGTGCTTCAATGCGAGGAATATTCGGAATAAGGTGGATGAATTAACTGCACAGGCAGCAATTAATGAATATGATATAATTGGGAATACGGAGACATGGCTCCAGGGTGACCATGGCTGGGAACTCAACATCCAGGGGTATTCAACATTCAGGAAGGATAGACAGAAAGGAAAAGGAGGTGGGGTAGCATTACTGGTTAAAGAGGAAATTAATGCAAGAGTAAGGAAGGACATTAGCTTGGATGATGTGGAATCGGTATGGGTGGAGCTGCGGAATACCAAAGGGCAGAAAACGCTAGTGGGAGTTGTGTACAGACCACCAAACAGTAGTAGTGAGGTTGGGTACAGCATCAAACAAGAAATTAGGGATGCGTGCAATAAAGGTACAACAGTTATCATGGGTGACTTTAACCTACATATTGATTGGGCTAACCAAACTAGTAGCAATATGGTGGTGGAGGATTTCCTGGAGTGTATTAGGGATGGTTTTCTAGACCAATATGTCGAGGAACCAACTAGAGGGCTGGCCATCCTAGACTGGGTGATGTGTAATGGGAAAGGACTAATTAGCAATCTTGTTGTGCGAGGCCCCTTGGGGAAGAGTGACCATAATAAGGTAGAATTCTTTATTAAGATGGAGAGTGACACAGTTAATTCAGAGACTATGGTCCTGAACTTAAGGAAAGGTAACTTCGATGGTATGAGATGTGAATTGGCTAGAATAGACTGGCGAATGATACTTAAAGGGTTGACGGTGGCTAGGCAATGGCAAACATTTAAAGATCACATGGATGAACTTCAACAATTGTACATCCCTGTCTGGCGTAAAAATAAAACGGGGAAGGTGGCTCAACCGTGGCTAACGAGGGAAATTAGGGATAGTGTTAAATCCAAGGAAGAGGCATATAAATTGGCCAGAAAAAGCAGCAAACCTGGGAGAAATTTATAATTCAGCAGAGGAGGACAAAGGGTTTACTTAGAAGGGAGGAAATAGAGTATGAGAGGAAACTTGCTGGGAACATAAAAAGTGACTGCAAAAGCTTCGATAGATATGTGAATAGAAAAAGATTATTGAAGACAAACGTAGGTCCCTTGCAGTTGAATTCAGGTGAATTTATAATGGGGAACAAAGAAATGGCAGACCAATTGAACAAATACTTTGGTTCTGTCTTCACGAAGGAAGACACATATAACCTTCTGGAAATACTAAGGGACCGATGGTCGAGCGAGAAGAAGGAATTGAAGGAAATCCTTATTAGTCGGGAAATTGTGTTTGGGAAATTGATGGAATTGAAGGCCGATAAATCCCCAGGGCCTGATAGTCTGCATCCCAGAGTACTTAAGGAAGTGGCCCTAGAAATCGTGGATGCATTGGTGATCATTTTCCAACAGTCTATCGACTCTGGATCAATTCCTATGGACTGGAGGGTAGCTAATGACACACCACTTTTTTAAAAAGGAGGGAGAGAGAAAACGGGTAATTATAGACCAGTTAGCCTGACATCAGTAGTGGGGAAAGTGTTGGAATCAATTATTAAAGATGAAATAGCAGCGCATTTGGAAAGCAGTGACAGGATCAGTTCTAGTCAGCATGGATTTATGAAAAGGAAATCATGCTTGACAAATCTTCTAGAATTTTTTGAGGATGTAACTAGTAGAGTGGACAAGGGAGAACCAGTGGATGTGGTGTATTTGGACTTTCAAAAGGCTTTTGACAAGGTCCTACACAAGAGATTAGTGTGCAAAATTAATGCACATGGTATTGGGGGTAATGTACTGATATGGATAAAGAACTGGTTGACAGACAGGAAGCAGAGAGTAGGGATAAACGGGTTCCTCTCAGAATGGCAGGCAGTGACTAGTGGGGTGCCGCAGGGCTCAGTGCTGGGACCCCAGCTATTTACAATATACATCAATGATTTAGATGAAGGAATTGAATGTAATATCTCCAAGTTTACAGACGACACTAAGCTGGGTGTTGGTGTGAGCTGTGAGGAGGATGCTAAGAGGCTGCAGGGTGACTTGGACAGGTTAGGTGAGTGGACAAATGCATGGCAGATGCAGTAAAATGTGGATAAATGTGAGTTTATCTACTTTGGTGGCAAAAACATGAAGGCAGAATATTATCTGAATGGCAGAAGATTAGGAAAAGGGGAGGTGCAACAAGACATGGTTCATCAGTCATTGAAAGTTGGCATACAGGTACAACAGGCAGTAAAGAAGGCAAATGGTATGTTGGCCTTCATAGCTAGGGGATTTGAGTATAGGAGCAGGAAGGTCTTACTACAGTTGTACAGGGCCTTGGTGAGGCCTCACCTGGAATATTATGTTCAGTTTTGGTCTCCTAATCTGAGGAAGGACGTTCTTGCTATTGAGGGAGTGCAGCGAAGGTTCACCAGACTGATTCCTGGAATGGCAGGACTGACGTATGAGGAGAGACTGGATCAACTGGGCCTTTATACACTGGAGTTTGGAAGAATGAGAGGGGATCTCATATAAACATATAAAATTCTGACGGGACTGGACAGGTTAGATGCAGGAAGAATGTTCCCGATGTTGGGGAAGTCCAGAACCAGGGATCACAGTCTAAGGACTGAGATGAGGAGAAACTTCTTCACCCAGAGAGTTGTTAACCTGTGGAATTCTCTACCGCAGAGAGTTGTTGAGGTCAGTTCATTAGATATGTTCAAGAGGGAGTTAGATATGGCCCTTACGGCTAAAGGGATCAAGGGGTATGGAGAGAAAGCAGGAAAGGGGTACCGAGGGAATGATCAGCCATGATCTTATTGAATGGTGGTGCAGGCTCGACGGGCTGAATAGCCTACTCCTGCACCTATTTTCTATGTTTCTATGTTTCTAACCTCACCTTGGTGACCAAACCAAGGGCTCGTTCTTGACTGCAGTAAAAGTTATCTCTCCCGACCCTCGTATTTATGTCCTGACTTACCATGGTCGATTGTGTGCTAATCTCGTTTAATCAGTAGCCCTTTGTCCGAAGACTGATCGTTTGTTTTACAGAACTCGCAAGGCATTAATCAACCTGCTCCCCGTCCCTCCCCCAGTAGTTTTCAGGGGTGTTGTGGCCTTGCATTCTCTGGGAGAACAGGCGCACCAACATTAGTATCCTCAACCAGGCCAACATCCCCAGCATCGAAGCACTGACCACACTCGACCAGCTCTGCTGGGCAGGCCACATCTTTCGCATGCCAGAGACGAGACTCCCAAAGCAAACGCTCTACTCGGAACTCCTACACGGCAAATGAGCCAAAGGTGGGCAGCGGAAACTGTAATATATGTAGGCAGCTTTAGTAATGACTCCACGAGGCAGGGTATGATACTTAAACTATGCAGACCTGTAGTCCTTTATTTGTAGCTCATGAGTGTCGACAACAAGCTGTGAGTTCCCTTTTATACTGGGTTACCTGCCATGTGCAGGCAACCCCTAGGTCTCCAGCAGCAGCGCCCTCTGGTGAACCGGTAAGGTGTGTACAGTATAAGGGTACATTCAATGTGGCATAACAGTGTTACAGACATCACACAGTAAATAGACATGCATACACAACAACACTCCCCCCTGAGCATTTTCCATATCCTTATTGTCATGACATGAGGAGGTGGGCTTTGGGAGGTTGCGGTGAGGATTGTGTGGTTACCAGGTGTGACCCCTGTGCTTGAGGCTGGCCTCTTACGTTTCCCCTCCCTCACACACAAACCAAGTGGGTGTCACTGTTGTGTGATTCCTCGGGGAGGTAGCCACGGCAGCCGTGGGTGGTGTGTATACACTGTGATGTGGGTAGTTGTGGGGTGGTGTGCAGGGCTGCAAGACTGGGTGGGCTCCTTGTCCACCAATTGGGATGAGGGTCAGGTCATCCCAGGGTTTGCCAGGGAAGCTGGAGAGTATTGACCTCATGCTCCTGGTGTTGGCTTTGGTGGCCAGGGGCTGTAGGGCTGGTCTGGTGCAGGTTGCCATTGGTGGTGGCTGGGCTGCCCATTGACCACTGTCCCTGTAGTGGGTCTGCTCCCACTGGCTGTGTGTGTGTCCTGCAAGGGACATCACATTCGTTCCAAAGGTCCAGGCTACATGGTCAGGTAGCCTGCTGGACCTGTGGGTCTCCCACAGGGGGATTCCATTGGCATCAGCATGGTCCCTGTAGGACCCAATGTCCTTTGGCAGTGTCCTACAGGGACCATGACACCTTGGCTCTGATCACACATAGTCGAGCCTGCATTATACATTCTAGCATTTGCATCACTTTTGGGTGTCCTGGTTTCAACAGACATGGTTACATTAGGCATTTCACAATCTCTATCATTACTGTTAAGCATAATAAACTTGTTCTTAACCTTACTGACACCTGCATTCATCTCATTAGTCACATTGGTTAAAAAGCATCACAATTCATGGTTACATTGCATACATTTTCATACTTGCACCCTTTAATTGCACCTTTAGCTTGAAAGTCCGTGTACTCAAATAGTTGAAACTTCCCCTTTAAATTTTTTTGGTTACCGGTCTCCTTTAAGGGAGCCTTCAAATCCGATTGGCCGCTCGGTGTCATGTGATGCTCCTCCATGCTCACTGGTGACATGGTGGCGGCCATTTTGATTACAAGTGTTTCTCCTCGTGCTGCTGGTGCTGCAGCCATTTCCTGGCTTTCCTGCAGGCAGGCTGTGGTGGTCTTTTCTTCCACAGGGCCACTTCGCCTGATGTGGACCCGGTTCATCCAATTCCTGCCCAGCAGCGTGGGACCGTCGCCGGCTACAATCCACAGGGGGAGTTTGTGCAACACGCCGCCCTGGGAGACCTGGACGTCTACACTGCCAACCATTTGGATTTTACATTTGGTATAGGTGAGCAGCTTTGCCTGGACAGGGGACAGTTTTGGTCGAGTGGCAGGATTCCTCCAAATATTCTCAAAGGTCACTTGGCTCATCACAGACTGGCTCGCCCCCGTGTCGATCTCCATGGAGACTGGGACCCCGTCGATGTCCACTTCCATCATCCACGGAGAACTTCCGGTGGAGCAGGTAAAGATTCCATACTCCTCTCCCAGGGTTAGAGCAGCTTCATCTTCATCTGTGTCGGAGCCCCGGTGATGAGCCAACTCATCAGAGACACAGTGAGTACAGCCTTTTCTGCACATTCTCTGAAGGTGCCCTTTCTCTTTGCAGCCTTTGCATGCATAGTCTTTGTAGCGGCACTGGTGGGCCCTGTGGTTTCCTCCACCGCGCCAGTGCAGGGCCATCCGGTTTGCCCCATGTGGCGGACTCAGGGTTGCGGGACTCGGGGCAGCATTTCTGCCTTTAGAAGTGTCCATGCGGTGCACTGCGCTCGCCGGTTTAGAGTCCTGGGTCAGTATTCGCCTGGAGTCGCTGGCCGAAACCATGTAGGCCTGGCTCACTCGAATTCTTTCTGCAGGGTGACCGCGATGTCAGCCGAGAGCAATTTGTGCAGGAGGCCTTCGTGGCCGATTCCGATGACAAGTATGTCCCTTAGTGCTTCATTAAGGTGGTCGCCAAACTCACACGGTGCAGCTAGTCTTCTTAAGTACGCAGCATACTTGGCAATTTCTTGGCCCTCAGGTCGCCGGTAAGTGTCGAACCGGTGCTTGGCTGTGAGGATGCTTTCTTTCGGTTTTAGTTGTTCCTGTATGATTGTTACAAGTTGCTCATAGCTCTTGGTGGTTGTCTTCTCCCAGGCTAGTAAGTCCCTGACGAGACCATAGTTGGTGGGCCCACAACTGCTAAACAGGATGGCCCTGCGTTCGTTCGGTAGTGTGGCCAGTGTGTTCCCGTCCAGGTCGTTGGCTATAAAGAAATGTGCCAATCTTTCCACAAAAGCATCCCAATCTTCCCCATCTGTAAGTTGCTGAAAGTTGCTAAGGTTAGACATGTTGAGCGTGTAGTTCGTGATCTCGTATTCCCGTCGCCAGTTATAGTGTATGTAGGCACCTTTAGTAATGACTCCACAAGGCAGGGTATGATACTTAAACTGTGTAGACCTGCAGTCCTTTATTTGCAGCTCCTGAGTGACGACAACAAGCTGTGAGTTCCCTTTTATACTGGGTTACCTGCCGTGTGCAGGCAACCCCTAGGTCTCCAGCAGCAGCGCCCTCTGGTGTACCGGTAAGGTGTGTACAGTATAAGGGTACATTCAATGTGGCATAACCGTGTTACAGACATCACACAGTAAACAGGCATGCATACACAACAGAAGCGTTACAAGGACACCCTCAAAGCCTCCCTGAAAAAGTGCGACATCCCCACTGACACCTGAGAGTCCCTGGCCAAAGACCGTCCTAAGTGGAGGAAGTGCATCCGGGAGGATGCTGAGCACCTCAAGTCTCATCGCCGAGAGCATGCAGAAATCAAGTGCAGGCAGCGGAAGGAGCATGCGGCAAACCAGTCCCACCCATCCTTTCCCTCAACAACTATCTGTCCCACATGTGACAGGGACTGTGGTTCTCGTATTGGACTGTTCAGCCACCAAAGAACTCATTTCAGGAGTGGAAGCAAGTCTTCCTCGATTCCGAGACACTGCCTATGATGATGATGATGGCCTTGCATTATCTTGTTTAGGTTTTTACGACTTGGTTTTCGCAAGGCTCTTATCGTTTGCTTTTTTAAGTACTTGTTGTCAGGCTTAGCTCTTCTTACATATCCCTAATTATAGCAGCCCTCTTACCATTTCACAAATTAATAGTTACAGCAGCGACCTTACACAGGGGCGTAACCTGTGCAATCCTCCGGCCCACTGGAACCGCTCACATATCCAAGGAGGATTGGGAGATTGTGGCCAGAGCCTCTGCAATTTCCACCCTTGCTTCCCTCAGCAACGTAGGGATGCATCCCATCTGCACCAGAAGATCTTTCCACTTTGAGTGCTGCCACACTTTTTTTAGTATAAACATATTTCACATGAAATCGTTAAAGAGAACACACGGGAAACAGGCGCTGGTTAAAAAGAAACATTATTTCTGAAATCGAGACTGTTTTGCCGGCACTGTGGGCATTATTAGTTGTTACCCATCACCCCCTGTGCTCGCTGCTCCGTGTCCTAACTCGCACCAAGTCCTGCTCACCCATCACCCCCTATGCTTGCTGCCCCGTGTCCTAACTCGCACCATGTCCTGCTCACCCATCACTCCTTGTGCTCGCTGCCCCGTGTCCCAACTCGCACCAAGTCCCGCTCACCCCTTGTGCTCGCTGACCTACATTGGCTCCCGGTTAAGCAATGCCTCGTTTTAAAAATTCTCATCCTTATTTTCAAATCCCTCCATGGCCCTTGCCCCTCCCTATCTCTGTAATCTCCTCCAGCCCCATACCCACCCGGAGATGTCTGCACTCCTCTAATTCTGCCCTCATGAGCATTTCTAATTATAAGAACATAAGAAATAGGAGCAGGAGTAGGCCATACGGCCTCTCGAGCCTGCTCCGCCATTTAATACGATCATGGCTGATCCGATCATTGAATCGGGTCCACTTCCCTGCCCGCTCCCCATAACCCCTTATTCCCTTATTGGTTAAGAAACTGTCTATTTCTGTCTTAAATTTATTCAATGACCCAGCTTGCACAACTCAACCATTGGTGGCTGTGCCTTCTGTTGCCTGGGCCCCAAGCTCTGGAACTCCCTCCCTAAACCTCTCCACTACTCTCTCCTCCTTCAAGACGCTCCTTAAAACCGACCTCTTTGACCAAGCCTGCCCGAATTTCTACTTCTGCGGCTCAGTGTCAAATTTTTATTGCATAACGCCGCTGTGAAGCACCTTGGGACGTTTCACTACGTTAAAGGCGCTATATAAATACACGTTGATGTTGTTATATCTCGGTGGAGAAGCTGATCGCTGTGTGCAGCATCCGCTTACAAAGATGAATTTCTTCACTCAACAGTCATCAAAGTTGTCTCTGTGCAGCAACAATATAAATGATAATTTACCACAGTGAGTTTATGCCAGGCACGTAACACAGAGCCTGTCTCTCCATACAATCCTGCCAATATCCATCTGGAGAAGGCCAGGAGGGCATATGCTGATTCTTACAAATCTCAGACCTGAAAGAATGGTCTGTGGAAAGCAATTGGCATCAGTTTGTAGCCTGGAGCAATTTCACTCCAATTATCACTAATTGTAACAATTAGTTATGATTTTACAAATCTCGCTGTGCAACACAGTGTAAGTTCATACTTGACTTGCTTTTGGTGGGTTGACTTTGGAACCCACCCCCTGCCTGAGTTTCGAACATGGTGTCCAGAAATCCCAAATGGTAAACTGGATACAAGAGGATAGAGATTCTGCTTGGTGAAATTCTATTTCAAAGTTCTCATCCTTGTTTACAAATTCCTCCATGGCCCTCGCCCCTCCCTATCTCTGTAATCTCCTCCAGCCCCACAACCCTCCGAGATGTCTGCGCTCCTCTAATTCTGCCCTCCTGAGCATCCCTGATTATAATCGCTCCACCATCGGTGGCCGTGCCTTCTGTTGCCTGGGTCCCAAGCTCTGGAACTCCCTCCCTAATCCTCTCTGCCTCTCTACCTCTCTCTCCTCCTTTAAAACACTTCTTAAAACCTCCTCTTTGACCAAGCTTTTGGCCATCTGTGCTAATTTCTTCTTATGCGGCTCAGTGTCGAATTTTTATTGCATAACAGTGCTGTGAAGGGCCTTGGGATATTTTACTTCATTAAAGGCGCTATATAAATACAAGTTGTTGTTGTATATTTAGGTGTCAGCCGTGGCTCAGTGGGTAGTACTCACGTTTCTGAGGCGGAACCATTGTGGGTTCAAGCCCCACTCCAGAGTCATGAGCACAAAAATCTAGGCTGACACTCCCAGTGCAGTACTGAGGGAGTGCTGCACTGTCAGAGGGGCAGTACTGAGGGAGTGCCGCACTGTCGGAGGGGCAGTGTTGAGGGAGTGCCGCACTGTCGGAGGGGCAGTATTGAGGGAGTGCCGCACGGTCGGAGGGGCAGTGCTGAGGGAGCGCCGCACTGTCGGAGGGGCAGTACTGAGGGAGCGCCGCACTGTCGGAGGGGCAGTACTGAGGGAGCGCCGCACTGTCGGAGGGGCAGTGCTGAGCGATCGGCGCACTGTCAGAGGGGCAGTACTGAGGGAGCGCCGCACTGTCGGAGGGGCAGTGCTGAGGGAGCGGCGCACTGTCGGAGGGGCAGTACTGAGGGAGTGCTGCACTGTCGGAGGGGCAGTGCTGAGGGAGCGTCGCACTATCGGAGGGGCAGTACTGAGGGAGCGGCGCACTGTCGGAGGGGCAGTACTGAAGGAGTGCTGCACTGTCGGAGGGGCAGGATTGAGGAATTGGTTGAGGTGAATAGTATCGCTGCATTTAAGGGGAGGCTGGATAAGTATATGAGGGAGAAGGGAATAGAGGGTTATGCTGATAGATTTAGATGGGGAAAGACGGGAGGGGGCTCGAGTGGAGCATAAACGCCGGCACGGACTGGTTGGGCTGAATGGCCTGTTTCTGTGCCGTATATCCTTCTTTTTCTTTTACTCTGCCGTGTTTATCTAGCTTCCTATTGCACACAAACCAGGAGTATATTGGGGCAGACACCTTCAGTAACGCAAAAGGTTTCTCCATAATGATCTGGTGATTATCAGGTTGCTGTGTGTGGGAGCTTGCTGGGCGCAAATTGGCTGCCGCGTTTCCCACATTACAACAGGGACTACACTCCTGAATTGGATCTGGAATGCGCTGCCTGAGAGGGTGGTGGAGGCAGACTCAGTCGGGGTTTTGAAAAGGGAGTTGGAAAAGTGCCTGAAGGACAAAGAATGCGCAGGGTTACGGGGAAAGAGCGGTGGCAGGGGGGGTGGGTAAGGGCGGGTGGGGAGTGGGACTCGCTGGGAGTTGGCACGGGCTCGAAGGGCCCAAGTGGCCTCCTTCTGGGCTGTAACCGTTCGGTGGGCCCGGATTTGGTGAAGGTCCCTGCCCGCTCAAGTGCCGCCCAGGCTGGGGATCGAAGAAGTCAAAATAGAAAGCATCAAAAGCAAAAATAAATACTCATCTGCTGACCTTCAGGGGAACCCATCCAGGTAAGTCCCTGCAAAGAAATATTGGGCCAACAATTCCGGCCTCGCCGGGTCCGTGCGGAGTTCCTACAGGCCCGGGAAGACATCGGGAATGCCGGTTTGCAGCGTGCAAGGCGCATGCGCTGGAAACGGGCATTTCCGATCGGTCAAGTTTCTGGCTTGACAGATCCTCCGCAGATCGGCAGCGAGCAGACCTGTAAGTGGGAATTTCCGATATTTACACTTACAAATGTCCTCAAAAATCTTGCGCCTGAAAAAACAGGTGCATGGCCTACTGTTACAGGTGCAAGTGATTTAAACAAACACAAAAATATATAAAAATACAGTTATTAAAACATGTATTATCATTAAAAACCCTCCCCACAACGGTAAGTTTATTTAAATAAAATCGGGAAATTATCTTTGTTAAGACATTAATAGCTTTAATTTAAATGAATGTAATGTAATTAGTTACTATTTTTTGGGTGTTTGGGGCTGTGTTTTGGGTGTTTCGGGCTGTATCACAATCATAGCAATAGGAGTTTCGGACCCTGCAGAACTCCCATTACTATGATACTTTACCTGATTGGCTGCCCAGAGCCATGTGACTCCAGCTGTAGGCCTGCGCACGTCCCGATGTGCACGCGCTGTGTCTGGCCGTCAGGAGAGGCCTCAGCATTGGAAGGCCCAGCGTGGGCAGCAGCTGAAGGTAAAATGCCCGGGGGAAGGCCAAAACAGAATTTCAGGGCCAATATAAATAGATTTCACTGACCTTTTTTTGAATAGTGCCTTCACACTTGCTGTCGAGGGCAGAGCTGCCTGTGCTCCGAGTCCCTGCCGCCGACTTCGGCCCGCACCAATCTGGCGGGAGATCACTTGCGCGTTTCACCCGTCCGCTGACGTCGGCGGGGGCTTCCTGGTGGCTCTCCCCTCCCTCCTTCCCGCTCCATGCCACGTCGAAAGTGGCACTGGGCGGTTCGTGCAGAGGAGCGGCAGTGGGCAGTAAGGCCATCTATTTCAGAGCCTAGGATTCCACCTAAGTACTTCATTGGCTGTAAAGCGCTTTGTCCGGTGGTCGTGAAACATAGAAACATAGAAAATAGGTGCAGGAGCAGGCCATTCGGCCCATCGAGCCTGCACCGCCATTCAATAGGATCATGGCTGATCATGCAACTTCAGTACCCCATTCCTGCATTCTCTCCATACCCCTTATCCCTTTAACCATAAGGGCCACATCGAACTCCTTCTTGAATATACCTAACGAACTGGCCTCAACAACTTTCTGCGGTAGAGAATTACACAGGTTCACAACTCTCTGAGTGAAGAAGTTTCTCCTCATCTCGGTCCTAAATGGCTTACCCCCTTATCCTTAGACTGTGACCCTTGGTTCTGGACTTCCCCAACATCGGGAACATTCTTCCTACATCTAACCTGTCCAATCCCGACAGAATTTTATATGTTTCTATGAGATCCCCTCTCCTTCTTCTAAATTCCAGTGAATACAGGCCCAGTCGATCCAGTCTCTCCTCATATGTCAGTCCAGCCATCCCAGGAATCAGTCTGGTGAACCTTCGCTGCACTCCCTCAATAGCAAGAATGTCCTTCCTCAGATTAGGAGACGAAAACTGCACACAATACTCAAGGTGTGGCCTCACCAAGGCCCTGTAGGAATGCAAAGTCTTACTTTTGTTTTCCATGGATGGGGAGGACCAAGAGCAATGTCTACACTTCCATATCTTCAGCAGTCTTTTCTCCATCTTGCTGGACTGGCGGGATCAGAAACTTCGCCTCTTGCGTTCCCGCAGTACCCAAAGCGTTCTTTCCAACCGGTGGGTTTCTAACCTGTGTCGCCATGGTTACGGTGACAATTCAAAGTTTTCCGAGCCCCCTCGGTCGCACCAATCCCAGCCAACCGCTTCCTGGTCTCTGTACATCAGGAGGCTACAAAGGAACATAGAAAACATAGAAACATAGAAAATAGGTGCAGGAACAGGCCATTCAGCCCTTCTAGCCTGCACCGCCATTCAATGAGTTCATGGCTGAACATGAAACTTCAGTACCCCATTCCTGCTTTCTCGCCATAACCCTTGATCCCCCGAGTAGTAAGAACTCCATCTAACTCCCTTTTGAATATATTTAGTGAATTGGCCTCAACAACTTTCTGTGGTAGAGAATTCCACAGGTTCACCACTCTCTGGGTGAAGAAGTTTCTCCTCATCTCGGTCCTAAATGGCTTACCCCTTATCCTTAGACTGTGACCCCTGGTTCTGGACTTCCCCAACATTGGGAACATTCTTCCTGCATCTAACCTGTCTAAACCCATCAGAATTTTAAACGTTTCTATGAGGTCCCCTCTCATTCTTCTGAACTCCAGTGAATACAAGCCCAAGGTTGATCAAAGGCTGTTTATCTCCCCAGTGCCAGGTGAGTGAGCTCTCCTCTCTCCGTCTGGTGACACCGCATTCGAAGGCCTCAGTTTTTACTCTGTGATGTCTTTTCTGTTTCTTCCGGCCTTTCATCCTTCCAAATCCCATTTTAAAAAAATGTTGAAAATAAAACAGATGGGAATATTTACTCCCACTAGCCCTCCTCTCCGCTCCCTACACTGCCATACCGTTTCCCAGTTACTCTGCCCATTCTGCTCCTGAGCTGGGTACAGGGAGCATATCCCTTTCATAGAATCGTAGAGATTTACGGTGCAGAAAGAGGCCATTCGGCCCATCGTGTCCGCGCCAGCCGACAAAGAGCTACCCAGCCTAATCCCACTTTCCCGCTCTGGGTCCGTAGCCCTGCAGGTTACGGCACTTCAGGTGCACATCCAAGTGCTTTTTAAATGTGGTGAGGGTTTCTGCCTCGACCACCCTTTCAGGCCGTGAGTTCCAGACCCCCACCACCCTCTGGGTGAAGACATTTTCCCTCAAATACCCTCTAAACCTCCTACCAATTACTTTAAATCTATGCCCCCTGGTCGTTGACCCCTCTGCTAAGGGAACGAGGTCCTTCCCTTCCCTTAATCAACATAACAAAAACAGATTTAACATCTCATCCGAAAGACACCAACTCCGTCAGTGCAGCATTCCTTCAGTATTGCATTGGGGTGTCAGTTGAGATTTTTGTGCTCGAGTACCTGGAGTGGGATTTGAACCCACAACCTTCTGACTCAGAGGCGAGAGAGCTGCCCACTGAGCCACGGCTGACAATACAGAGGCTCATTAATTAGCTATCTGTTCCCTCAGTAGTTGATTCATATTACTGCAACACACACAGTTAGCATTCGACAGCCAGATAATATTGGCATATGTCCCCTTCATAAAAGCATGTGTTAGAAATATTAGTATTCCATTTCAGGAACGGATTGATTAATTAGTGTAAATGGTGAAACGGGCTGTAATGTTTCATCAAGTTTCCACAGTCAGAGGCATTTTCATGTTTGGAATCTCCCAGATTCTGGCCTCTTGCACATCCTTATTTACAAATCCCTCCATGGCCCTCACTCCTCCCTATCTCTGTAACCTCCTCCAGCTCCACAACCCCCCGAGATCTCTGTGCTCCTCTAATTCTGCCCTCCTGAGCACCCCTGATTATAATCGCTCCACCATTGGCGGCCGTGCCTTCAGCTGCCTGGGGCCCAAGCTCCGGAACTCCCTCCCTAAACCTCTCCGCCTCTCTAATTCTCTCTATTCCTTTGCGATGCTCCTTAAAACCTACCTCTTCGACTAAGTTTTTGGTCACCTGTCCTAATAATATCTCCTTATGTGGCTAATTGTCAATAGTATTTATTGATAACGCTCCTATGAAGTACCTTGGGACATTTTACTACATTAAAGGTGCTTATCATAATCATCATAGGCAGTCCCTTGAACGAGGATGACTTGCTTCCACATGATTTCACAGATGTTTCGATGAAGAACCCGATGTTCCAGATCCCGAACTACATCCTGAAGGGTGGAAGATGCCTGTGCGTGGATTTTTTTAACGTGGGGTGGCCGTTGCACACCAGCCACCACACGGGCTTGACAGAGCTAGGTCTTGGTCCAGTGGCAAGGGTTAACCAGGACGACTGGAGACCAGCTCTGCTGCACGGACCCAGTGCGCACACATATCGCAGTGTGGGCTGGGCCCGTGCTGCCCCTGGGCCCTCGCCTCTCCTGGGCCCCGAACGCTCATTCACCGCACCTCCGCCATGATCTCTCGCCGCTCCTCCGCCACGAACATTCGTGGTGGAGATAAGAACATAAGAACATAAGAACATAAGAATTAGGAACAGGAGTAGGCCATCTAGCCCCTCAAGCCTGCTCCGCCATTCAATAAGATCATGGCTGATCTGGCCGTGGACTCAGCTCCACTTACCCGCCCGCTCCCCATAACCCTTAATTCCCTTATTGGTTAAAAATCTATCTATCTGTGATTTGAATACATTCAATGAGCTAGCCTCAACTGCTTCCTTGGGCAGAGAATTCCACAGATTCACAACCCTCTGGGAGAAGAAATTCCTTCTCAACTCGGTTTTAAATTGGCTCCCCAGTATTTTGAGGCTGTGCCCCCTAGTTCTAGTCTCCCCGACCAGTGGAAACAACCTCTCTGCCTCTATCTTGTCTATCCCTTTCATTATTTTAAATGTTTCAATAAGAACATCCCTCATTCTTCTGAACTCCAACGAGTAAAGACCCAGTCTACTCAATCTATCATCATAAGGTAACCCCCTCATCTCCGGAATCAGTCTAGTGAATCGTCTCTGTACCCCCTCCAAAGCTAGTATATCCTTCCTTAAGTAAGGTGACCAAAACTGCACGCAGTACTCCAGGTGCGGCCTCACCAATGCCCGGCAAATGTTTGTTTAATAATCTTGTGTGCCACCTTATTGAATTCTTTATGAAAATCCAAATACACTACATCCACTGGTTCCCCCTTATCTACCCTGCCAGTTACAACCTCATAAAACTCTAATAGCTTTATCAATGAAAGTTGTTGTTGTTGTTGTTGTTGTTGTTGCAGTTGCAAGCTTGTCTGGCAGTCGAGAGCACGAGCAGCCAGATTGTTTCCCTGGGACAAGAGATTGCGAGTAGCATAACAAATCCGGTGCGCTTACAGACCCGCCACTTATAGAACGATTTTCTGTGCGGGTGCCGCTGTTTTGCATGGGGGGTGGGGGGGGCTGTGGTTGGAGGAGGAGTGTGAACATGGCTGTTTCTGACCGGCTCCGGCCGATGAAAGATCGTCTGCCCCACGTATCGTGGGGACTGGAGCACCAGACATTTCCGGGAGCTCTTCCCCCATCCTGGCATTTCATTCGGGGTTCCCCGGTATTTCCCCTTGTGCGTGCATCATGTAAAGGACGGTGTAATGTGTGCGTCTGTGCGCATGCTCACAGGTTTGTAGAGCTGTTGCACTGTGAGTGGCTTAGCCAGTCACGTGATGTTCACAAGACTCAATAAAACCCCAGCCAGTTGGGTTCGGGGGATCCACGATGAGGTATGCCGTTGTGAGCCTGGTGGATGAACCGGTAATGTGTAGTGTGATTGTTAAACCTTTTGCTCATCAACGAACTAGTTCTTAATAGCAATATGCTGCTGCGAATTATTACATAAAGAACCCATGAAGCAAATACATTACAGTTTGGAAACTTGGAAATGGCTAAGATAGGTAATATGTACATCGTTAACCTACGAGCAACACATCCATAAAATGTTGAAACTTGCTATCATCTTATTTCCTGGTCATATCCCTAAAGGAATAAAACCTATAATCCTCTCTAATATCTATTGCTACCTGAATGGCCTGGGTTTTAAAATCCACCACAATCTGTTTGTGAGCTCCTAATGGAACCCAAAAATAGATGATCTGGGTCATTATCACTTTGCTCTTTGTGGGAGCTTGCTGTGCGCGTACTGGCTGCCGCGTTTCCCACATTACAACAGTGACTACACTCCAAAAGTACTTCATTGGCTGTAAAGCGCGTTGAGACGCCCTGAGGTTGTGAAAGGCGCTATAGAAATGCAAGTCTTGCTTTCTGTCCCACTGCAGCATGGTTAGGATTGGCAAGCTGTGAATGTGCTGCATGAGGGGGAGGAACAGGTTGGAATCACTGGCAGCCCACGATACGACACACTGTACAACATACGTCACGGCGTTTGACAAGGAGTTTGTCGCTTTATTAAAACTTCTAAAAGACGGGAGGCAGCTCCTGCTCCCAAGGTAAGAAGTGGGAGGAAACGTAAAACTCCGGGACTCCTGATCTCTCTCAGGGAACCTCGGTTAAGAAGTGGGCGGGGCATGTGCTTGGGTGGAAACAGGATGCCTATCATTAGCGGGTCGAATAATCTGCGAGCACCCAATGCACAGACTCACAGGCATAGAATGGCCCCTCGAGAGGTCACCTCCCCTTGACCTAGAAGCTTCCCCCCACCCCCCAACCTGAAACCTCCCTCCCCGCCCCCCCACCGATCTGGAGCCTCCTCCGCACCCCCATCCCCCGCCAATTGAGCATCACTGCCTTCAGCAGAGAAAGTCCAGATAACAAATAAATATTTACTGCACATTTGGCCCACTGGGTCCGTGCCGGTGTTTATGCTCCACACTAGCCTCCTCCCACCCTACCTCGCCCAGTCAACAAATTCTTCTATTCCTTTCTCCCTCATGTGTTTATCCAGCCTCCCCTTAAATGCTTCCCTGCTACTCTCAACCCCTCCCTGTGGCAGCGAGTTCCACATTCTCACCGTTCTCCGGGTAAAGAAGTTTCTCCTGAATTCCCCATTGGATTTAGTGGTGACTGTAATGTGTGCACCTGTGTGCATGCTCACAGGTTTGTCGGGCTGTTACATTGCTATTTCTATGGAGTTCGATTCATTTTTTCATGATTAAATCCCAGAGACGCACAGTCCATCTATGATGTCGATTTCGACAATTAGTTGGAATAACAGACAGAAGAGCCAATACAACTAGCAACTCTTACACACCACATCAGTTTAGCGACAATGGGACATCATCAGGCAGATCCTATCGCAGTTCGCAGCTTTATAACCTTTAATAGTTCTCATTCAATATAGCCAGGGCAGGGACTTGTTCAACAGACAACATAGTTAGGAGGGAGTGGAGTGGGACGGCTGATCACAGAATCATAGAATGATAAGGTCCAGGTCGGTGATTGGAGCGTGGGCAGGTACAGCAGGAGCTGCGAGGTCGGGGCGAAGGAGCGACGAGAGATTGTAGAGGGACTTGATCGGGGCCCAGGAGAGGCGTGAGTTCGTGGCCAGGGGCCCCAGGGGAAGCACGGGCCCAGCCCACACTGTGCGATATGTGCGCGCACGAGGTCCATGCAGCAGAGCAGGTCTCCAGTCGTCCTGGTTAACCCTTGCCACTGGACCAAGACCTAGCTCTGTCGAGCCCGTGTGGTGGCTGGTGTGCAACGGTCACCCCACGTTAAAAAAATCCACCCACGGGCATCTTCCACCCTTCAGGATGTAGTTCGGGATCCGGAATATTAGGTCCTTCATTGAACTCATCCCTTTTTGACGTGGAAGCAAGTCATCCTCGATACGAGGGACCGCCTACGATGATGATGATGAGAATGAGAGAGCACAGAATTGAGAATGGCAGCACTGTGGTTATGTTACTGGGCCGTACCCCAGAGGTCTGGACTAATGATCTGGAGGTGTGAGTTCAAATCCCACTACGGCAGCTGGGGAATTGAAATTCAGTTTTATTCTTTACCCTTGCCAATGAACAATGTTTTTGAAGTCGTTGTGAAATGGTTGTGTCGACAGCACGTCAGTCCCTCTCCTTCCTGCGTCAGCCCAGATTATAACAAATGTGCCTGTGACAGGCTGGGCTCGGGGGAACCTTGAACCTTGGCTGAGAAAGAGGCAGCCTTTATCCGATCCGAGGTGACCTGAAATACCCTCGGCCTCGAGTTCCTGAGCGAAATGTCCAGTCTTTAGCGAGAGCTTGATTGACACATTAAATAAAGAAATACTTGCATTTATAAAGCACTTCATCTCCTGGCTGACATGTCTGAATCTTTCATGCGTTGAATTACTTCTGAAGCACAGTGGCTCTTAAACAAAAGTGATTTATGGGCCGGAGATTGCATCATTTAGAAGGGTAAGTGGATTAACAGATAACGTACACTTGGGCATGTGATCTCCTGGCCTGATTTCCCTCGCCTGAGGGGGCCGGAGAGGAATTTTCGCAGCGTTTTCTTTTATATATCCCTCATTGGACCTCGGTTTTATATCCGCTTTTTGTCTCTCATCAGGAGATGGCTGGGTGGGTGGGTGGAATGGGCGGTGGGGAAAAGGGGTCAGCATTGTCTAGTCCTGATGCACCGGAGAGTGTGAGTGTCGGGCTTGTGTCGGACATACCCGCTGCTCTCTCTCTGCCTGTCATTTTATATTTATTCACGGGATGTGGGTGTCGCTGGCAAGGCCGCCATTTATTGTCCATCCCTAATTGCCCCTCGGGTGGCTTCCTCGGCCATTTCAGAGGGCAATTAAGAGTCGACCACATTGCTGTCGGCCTGGAGTCACATGTCGGCCAGACCAGGTAAGGTGGCAGATTTCCTTCCGAAGGGGCATTAGTGAATCGGGTGGGTTTTTAACGACAATCCAACAGCAATGAGTCTTTTATTGGATGGCTCATTCTACCAAGGCCTGGTATTAGGCAACAAGAAAGCGAGAACTTGCATTTCTATAGCGCCTTTCATAATCTCAGGATGCCCTGAAGCACTTCACAGCAAATGTAGTACTTTTGAAATGTAGTCACTGTTGTAATGTGGGAAACGCGGCAGCCAATTTGCGTACAGCAAGCTCCCACAAACAACAAAGCGGTAATGACCAGATAATCTGTTTTTGTTATTAATACGTCCTTACTATACAGTATAAATGCACACAAGGCCCGTACTTGAGAGAAGGTCACTCTGTGACCAGTAACCTTTATTAGCCAGCACTCAAGTGATGAAGGTGGGTGGAGCTTCCCCTTTTATACCTGAAAGTCCAGGTTAGGAGTGTCTCCCACAAGTTCACCACCTAGTGGTCACTGTTCTCACGGTATACAACTTAGGTCAGTTTATACATGGGTTACAATGACAGTTGAATACATGACATCACCCCCCGCCCCGAAAGTCTTATTGGGATCACAGGTTAAGTCTCTCTGGTGGTTTACGCTCCCTTGTAGAGCGCCTGAGTTGGGGCTCCGGTTGTTGGGCGCTGGCCTTGCGTGTCTGCTGTTTGCTGTGCCTCAGGCCTGTCCGGACTGCCCACAGTGACTGAGCTCTCCTCCCTTTGGTTCCGGTGTTCGGTCACCCGTGGAGGAGTGAACTCCACATCGTGTTCTTCCTCTGCTTCTTCTATGGGGTTGCTGAACCTCCTTTTTGTTTGATCCACGTGTTTGCGGCAGATTTGTCCATTGGTAAGTTTAACTACCAGAATCCTATTTCCCTCTTTGGCAATCACAGTGCCTGCGAGCCATTTGGGCCCTGCAGCACAGTTGAGGGCAAAGACAGGGTCATTGACATCAATACATCGCGCCCTCGCATTCCTGTCATGGTAGTCACATTGTGACTGGCGCCTGCTCTCAACAATTTCTTTCATGGTGGGGTGCATAAGGGATAACCTGGTTTTGAGCATCCTTTACACTAGCAATTCTGCGGGTGGAACCCCTGTGAGCGAGTGTGGTCGGGATCTATTGGCCAACAGGAGGCGTGATAAGCGGCTTTGTAGGGAACCCTCTTGGATTCTGAGCATCCGCTGTTTGATTATCTGCACTGCTCGTTCTGCCTGGCCGTTTGAGGCCGGCTTGAATGGTGCCGTTCTGACATGGTTGATACCATTTCCTGCCATGAAGTCTTGGAATTCAATGCTTGCAAAGCACGGGCCATTGTCGCTGACCAAGACGTCTGGTAGACCATGGACGGCAAACATTGCCCGTAGACTTTCTACTGTGGCAGAGGATGTACTTGAATTAAGAATGTCACACTCGATACATTTGGAGTAGGCGTCTACTACAACCAAAAACATTTTTCCCATGAAAGGACCTGCGTGGTCCACATGGATGCGGGACTATGGATTGGCGGGCCAGGACCAGGGGCTAAGGGTGACTTCCCTGGGCACATTGCCCAGCTGGGCACACGTGTTGCACCTGTGAACACAAAGTTCCAGGTCTGCATCTATCCCTGGCCACCAAACGTGTGACCTGGCAATTGCCTTCATCATGACAATGCCTGGATGCTCATTGTGAAGTTCTCTGATGAACACCTCTCTGCCCATCTGGGGCATGACGACTCAGTTTCCCCACAGTAGGCAATCGGCCTGAATCGAGAGATCATCCTTGCGCCTGTGAAATGGTTTAAATTACTCAGGGCATGCCCCGTACGTGGCTGCCCAGTCCCCATTCAGGACACATTTCTTGACTAAAGACAGTAGCGGGTCTTTATTTGTCCAGACTTTAATCTGACGGGCTGTCATGGGTGAGCCTTCACTTTCGAAAGCTTCAGCAGCCATGACCATCTCAGCACCATGCTCGGTTGCCCCCTCGGTGGTGGCTAGTGGGAGCCTGCTGAGTGCATCGGCGCAGTTTTCAGTGCCCAGTCTGTATCGAATTGTATAGTCATAGGCGGCTAACGTGAGTGCCCATCTCTGTATGCGGGCCGATGCATTCGCATTTATGGCTTTGTTGTCGGCCAAAAGGGACGTTAGGGGTTTGTGATCTGTCTCTAGCTCAAATTTCCTGCCAAATAGGTACTGGTGCATTTTTTTTTACTGCATATACACATGCAAGTGCTTCCTTTTCTACCATCCTGTAGCCCCTTTCTGCCTGGGACAGACTTCTGGAGGCATAAGCTACCGACTGTAACTGACCCTTGGCATTAACATGCTGCAACACACACCCGACCCCATAGGACGACGCATCGCACGTTAGAACAAGTTTCTTACATGGGCCATATAGCGTTAACAGATTATTGGAGCAGAACAAATTGCGTGCTCTATCAAAAGCCCTTTCCTGGATGTCCCCCCAGACCCATTCGCGACCTTTGCATAGGAGCACGTGTAGCGGCTCTAACAGCGTGCTCAATTTGGGAAGAAAGTTACCAAAATAGTTCAGGAGACCCAGGAAGGAACGCAGCTCTGTCGTGTTACGGGGTCTGGGTGCTCTCTGGATCGCTTCCATTTTGGACGCAGTAGGTCTGATCCCGTCTGCTGCTACCCTCATCCCCAGGAATTCTACCTCTGGAGCTAGGAAGACGCACTTCGCCTTTTTCAGTCACAGCCCTACCCGGTCCAGTCTGCGTAGCACCTCCTCCAGGTTGTGGAGGTGTTCTTCAGTATCGCGACCCGTGATGAGGATGTCGTCTTGAAACACCACTGTCCTTGGAATCGTCTTGAGGAGGCTTTCCATATTTCGTTGGAAGATCGCGGCAGCCGAGCGAATCCCGAACGGACATCTGTTATACTCAAACAACCCCTTGTGTGTCGTGATGGTGGTCAGCTTCTTCGACTCACTCGCCAGCTCCTGGGTCATGTAAGCTGAGGTCAGGTCCAATTTTGAAAAAAGTTTTCCACCGGATAGCGTTGCAAAGAGGTCCTCCGCTCTCGGTAGCGGGTACTGGTCTTGGAGTGACACCCGATTGATGGTGGCCTTGTAATCACCACATATCCTGACCGACCCATCCGCCTTGAGCACCGGCACAATCGGACTCGCCCAGTCACTGAATTCGACTGGCGAGATGATGCCTTCCCTCAGCAGGCGGTCCAATTCGCATTCTATCTTTTCCCGCATCACGCACGGCACTGCTCTGGCCTTGTGGTGTACTGGCCTGGCGTCCGGGTTTGTGTGAATCACTACCTTGGTCCCCATGAAAGTGCCAATGCCGGGTTGAAATAATGAGTCAAATTTGTCCAGGACCTGTGAGCATGATACTCGCTCCACAGAAGAAATTGCATTGACATCGCCCCATTTCCAGTTCATGACAGCAAGCCAACTCCTCCCCAGTAGTGCGGGACCATCTCCTGGAACAATCCAGAGTGGCAACCTGTTCTCCGAATCTTTGTGGGTCACGACTACCGTGGCGCTGCCTCGCACCGGAATGATCTCCTTTGTATATGTCCGTAGCTGTGCGTCAATTGGCAATAATTTTGGCCTCCTGGCCTTGGACGCCCACAACTTATTGAACTGTTTGATACTCAGCAGGGACTGGCTGGCCCCTGTGTCCAGCTCCATTGATACTGTGATGCCATTGAGGAGCACTTTCATCATTATCGGTGGCGTCTTGGTATATGAACTGTATATTTGCTCCACATGAACTCGCTGAACTTCAGCTTCCAGCGATTTCCTCCAGTGTTTATTTGGCCTCGTAGGGCTTACATTGGGCCCGTCCTCCTCGTACATCAACCTGGCTGCAGGCTTCCTGCACATGCGCGCTAAGTGACCACTGACGTTGCAATTTCTGCAGGTATATTGCTGATACCTGCAAGCTCGGGCTGGGTGTTTGCCTCCATGCCTCCAGCATGAGCCGTTGTTGGAAACAAAAGGTCCATTACCAGTCGATCGTCTCTGACTGTCTCTGTAACTGTCCTTAAGCGCACCATTGACAGATGTTGATGGCCCAATTACTGGCCGCATTGTCCATTGCGATGGCATGAATCACCGTTCAGCTAGCCATTGTCTCTGTTGAATTCCCCCTTTGGGTTCGACTACATGCTGGGGCATGTCCGATTGCCCCTGTCTGCCTGGAGAACTGTGTCCCACGTTAACAATGTTGACTCCCTGTCCATTTGCTGCATTTAAGCCAAGATTTTTGTCGAACATCATTCTGGCCTCTTCCTCCCCTGAGATAAATGTCTGGGTCATCAAAGCCGCTGCTTCCAGGGTCAAGTCTTTGGTCTCAATCAGTTTTCTGAAAACCCCAGCGTGCCAGATGCCCTCAATAAAAAAGTCTCGCAGCATCTCCGCTCTGCATACATCTGGGAACTTACATAGGCTCGCCAGTCGCCGGAGGTCTGCCACGAAGTCTGGAACACTTTGCCCTTCTCGCCGCCGGTGCGTATAAAACCGGTGTCTCGCCATGTGCATGCTGCTCGCCGGTTTAAAGTGTTCCCCGATCAACTTACTGAGCTCTTCAAAAGTCTTGTCCACCGGCTTCTCTGGCGCTAGAAGGTCCTTCATCAGGGAGTACGTCCTGGATCCACAGACCATCAGGAGATGAGCCCTGCGTTTGTCGGCCGAATCCTGTCCCAACCATTCCTTAGTGACAAAACTTTGCTGTAGTCTCTCAATAAAATTGTCCCAATCATCACCAACACAGTACCTCTCGTCTGTGCTGCTCATGGCCATGCTCGCGTGGTTTAAATCCCAGTTTCTCGTCGCCAATGATATGTCCTTACTATACACACGAGGCCCATACTTGAGCGGTTGACCAGTTACCTTTATTAGCCAGCACTGAAGTGATAAAGGTGGGTGAAAGACCTGAAAGACCAGGTTAGGATTGTCTCCCACAAGTTCACTACCTAGCGGTCATTGTTCTCACTTAGATGTTCAACTTAGGTCAGTTTATACATGGGTTACAATGACAGTTGAATACATGACAGTTATGTTGATTGAGGGATAAATATTGGCCCCAGGATATTGGGGATAACTCCCCTGCTCTTCTTCAAAATAGTGCCATGGGATCTTTTATATCCACCTGAGAGAGCAGACGGAGCCTCGGTTTAACATCTCATCCAAAGGACGGCACCTCCGACAGTGCGGCACTCCCACAGTACTGCCCCTCCGACAGTGCGGCACTCTCTCAACACTGACACTCCGACAGTGCAACACTCCCTCAGTACTGCCCCTCCGACAGTGCAGCTCTCCCTCAGACCTGCCCCTCCGAAAGTGCGGCACTCCCTCAGTACTGCCCCTCCGACAGTGCGGCACTCTCTCAGTACTGCGCTGGGAGTGTCGACCTGGATTCTGTGCTCCAGTCTCTGTCGAGGGACTCAAATGCTCGACCTTCTAATACAGAGGCAATATACTCACACTGAGACAATCTGGCACTGTTGTTGTTATTTAAAATTGCACTGACAGTTAGTAGCTGAAACACTTAACAAACTGTCTTTTCGCGGTGGTGTCTTGTTTTATCATCATGGTTCCCGCATGACAGAATCATTCTTTACATTCACTTCACTGGAAAAGCAGTGATTTTTTTCCCAGATTCACCAAATGAAATTGTGTTGCCCAGGGACCCTCTTTTAACATGGAACATTCACATAAGGTAAGTATTTATAGCCAAGGAATTCCGTCCCCACTATTAGTTGGCGATTGTAACTCTCCCTATCGCTATTTCAACACAGAGCAGTGGACTTCTACATAAGAACATAAGAATTCGGAGCAGGAGTCAGCCATTCGGCCCCTCGAGCCTGCTCCGCCATTCGATGAGATCATGGCTGATCTTCGACCTCAACTCCACTTTCCTGCACTCTCCCCATATCCCTTGATTCCCTTAATATCCAAAAATCTATCGATCTCAGCCTTGAATATACTCAACGACTGAATCTCCATATTCCTCTGGGGCAGAGAATTCCAAAGATTCACCACCCTCTGAGTGAAGAAGTTTCTCCTCATCTCAGTCCTAAATGGCCGACCCCTTATCCTGAGACTGTGACCCCTGGTTCTAGACTCCCCAGCCCGGGGGAAACATCCTCCCTGCATCTACCCTGTCAAGCCCTGTAAGAATTTTGTATGTTTCAATGAGATCACCTCTCATTCTTCTAAACTCTAGAGAATATAGGCCTAGGTACTCAATCTCTCCTCATAGGACAATCCCCCCATCCCAGGAATCAGTCTGGTAACTTTGAACCTTTGTTGCACTCCCCCTATGGCAAGTATATCCTTCCTTGGGTAAGGAGACCAGATCTGTACACAATACTTGACCTTCTAACTCAGAGGTTCTCCTGGCGTACTGGACAACCTTTACCCCTCAACCAATGCCATGGAAAACAGACTCGCTGGTCACTCACCTTGAGCACTTTGGGCTGTCCTGAGGATGTGAGTGGTGCTATATGAATGCAAGCTCAAAGAATGATATATAACACAGAAGGAGGCCATTTGGCCCATCATGCCTGTGCCGGCTCTGTGAAAGAACGATCGAATCAGTCCCACTCCTACCCACCCTGCTCTTTCCCCATCATCCTGCAAATATTTCCTTTTCAAGTATTTATCTAGTTCCCATTTCAGAGTCACTATTGAATCTGCCTCCGCCACCCTTTCAGGCAGCGTGTTCCAGATCGTAGCCACAGGCAAGAGTCATTTTTTCAGTTTGTATTTATAGGAAACGAGGCAGCCATTTTGCACACAGCAAGCTCCCACAAACAGCAATGTGATAATGACCAGATAATCTGTTTTTTGTTATGTTGGTTGAGGGATAAATATTGGCCCCAGGACGAACTCCTCCGCTCTTCTTCGAAATAGTGCCACGGGATCTTATACATCCACCCGAGAGAGCAGTCGGGGCCTCGGTTTAATGTCTCATCTGAAAGACGGCATCTCCGACAGTGCGGCACTCCCTCAGTACTTCCCCTCCGACAGCGCGGTGCTCCCTCAGTACTGCCCCTCCGACAGTGCGGCGTTCCCTCAGCGCTGCCCCTCCGACAGTGCAGCGCTCCCTTCACACTGCCCCCCCGACAGTGTGGCGCTCCCTCAGCACTGCCCCTCCGACAGCGCGGCACTCCCTCCACACTACCCCTCCGACAGTGCAGCACTGCCCCTCCGACAGTGCAGCACTCCCAAAGTACTGCCCCTCCAACAGCGCAGCGCTCCCTCAGTACTGCCCCTCCAACAGCGCAGCGCTCCCTCAGTACTGCCCCTCCAACAGCGCAGCGCTCCCTCAGCACTGCCCCTCCAACAGCGCAGCGCTCCCTCAGTACTGTTCCTCCGACAGTGCAGCGTCTCCCAGTACTGCCCCTCCGACAGTGCGGCACTCCCTCAGCACTGCACTGGGAGTGTCAGTCTAGATTTATGTGCTCGAGTCCCTGGAGTGGGACTTGAACCCACAACCTTCTGACTCAGAGGCGAGAGTGTTGCCCACTGAGCCGCGGCTGACACTTCTTATTTCCGCTTTGAACTCTCAGCCAATTCACAGCCCATGCTCACCCAAAAGCTGCCTGAACGTTTAACCCAGCCTGCGTTGTGCTCACCGTCTGTGCAAAGCGAATCAGCACAGTATTCGGGTAACATGGACTTTCGTTCCCCGCAAACGCAAAGCCTGCCGGTGCTGGAGCTGAAGTGCGTGCACCTCCCCCTCTTTGAGAAGGGCTCACTCGATGCGGAAGAAACAAATCTATTTGTGCAGGAAACATTTTCTACTTCAGGGAAGGGACGTAGCCAAGTTGTGGTCATGTGCTCAGGTTTCGAGCATCAACTGAGAAGGGAATTAAAGTAGAAAATATCTTTCATGTCTGAGAAGGGGATGAGTTCGGTAAAGAATCAGTCCAAGCGCTTGAGCTTTGCGGATATAACATTAATACATTTTATTTGCCAAAGGTAATACTCAGCTGGCCCAGAGAAGCAACCACGGAGTCTCATGACCCCCCCGCCCCCCTCAGTGTAATACTATGCCAGGCTCAGTTCACTGATCCTACTTTAATCGAAGCTAGCTCTTGATTGGCATCTCCTGCCGGGAATAAGCCGGACTGGGAGTGCTGCTTGGGGAAATCACCGGGCCAACGTTGCCTTGATTTGTGAGGCTGCAGCACTTAATCGCCTGACCAACGCTCCCAGCACGCAGCGCCGCTCAACCGAAACCGTTCGATGGGCGATCCAGCCCTCGCCTTTATTTGCATTCTGATATCTTCTGATCGGATGCACTCGAGTCACCTGAGAATATTGATGCTATTTGAAACGCTACACTGGCTGCTAAAAATTAATTGGCGCAGGCAGCTTGGACGCCTTACGCTATATTAAAGACCTCGGGGACAGAAGAGTAAATGTCTAACTCATTATTCTTTAATTTTTAAAATAAATCAAAAATCTTCCGTACGGGCCTACTTCACGTTGAGCTTTCTGTAGCTGGACTTTTGGGGGGGGGGGCTCACGCTTTTATGCCAACGTCTAACATTGTAACTGTCTATGTGAACATCCAGGTCGAGGAATTGGAGTTGCTCGCGTCCCGTTAGCTCCTAACGGGGCACAAACGGATTTTCGCCCGGTCCCGCTGACGACTCCCGCTACATTCCGTAGGAGTTTAGCAGTGGCGGCAACCGCTCTGGCCCCGCTCCGCTGCGCCGGCATGGATGACGTCATCACCGTGCGCAGCGACCCGTTACCGAACCCGTGACAAAAATTTGGGGAGCGCCCATCCCCAATAGATTTTTTTTGTGCTCAAATCTCTGGAGTGTGGACTTGAACCCACACCCTTCTGACTCAGAGACGAGAGCCACGACTGATACAGGAGACAAAGGACAAGGGCACCACCCCCTCCACGTTCCCCTCCCAGTCACACACACAACATCCTGACTTGGAAATACATCGGCCGTTCCTTCATCGTCGCTGGGTCACAATCCTGGAACTCCCTCCCTAACAGCACTGTGGGAGCACCTTCACCACACGGACTGCAGCGGTTCAAGAAGGCGGCTCACCACCACCTGCTCAAGGGGCGATTAGGGACGGGCCGTAAATGCCGGCCTTGCCAGCGACGCCCACGTCCCGAGATTGAACAACTAAAAGGCTTATTCTGTATTGAATTCCACAGGGGTGTCTTCTGTTGCCTGCTTCAAACGAGAACATTTATGGAATGCTGTCTTCTCAAAGGATGAATTCTGTGGGATAAATGCTCCTTATTGCTTTTACTTAAACCCTTAATGATAGTTACTGAGAGTTGCTCCTTGCCTTGTTAAAAAAATCTTGCCATGCTCCAGCCTTGGATTCTCTTGTTTGCAACTGTAATCTCTAGAGTGACGTGTGAAATCTAAATCCCTGTTTTCATTAGTTGCAGATAGCTCGAGTCGCTGAGACTCACAGTTCCCGGTTTGTAATTAGGATTTATTCATCAGTGAGGCACCAGCACCTTTTCTCAAATCTCTGGGCCACAAACTTTGCAATAAGGCAGATCATCAAATAAGAAATGTGTCATGTATTTGCTTCATGGGTTATTTGGTTAAGAATTCACAGCAACATGTTGCTATTAAGAACTAGTTGGTTTATTAGCAAAAGGTTTAACAATCACACGACACATTACCGGTTCATCCATCACAATCACCTGCCCCATCGTGGATCCCCCCCGAACCCAATTGGCTGGGGTTTTATTGAGTCTTGTGAACATCATGTGACTGGCTAAGCCACTCCCCAATTCAACAGCTCTACAACTATTTTGTGAAACTTTTAAATCAAGTGCCCCCCTTTTAAAGGGCACCAAATTCCACAAATTAATAATTAAAAATTAAAGGGAACCTTGTCAAATCAAATTAAACCAAAATTTTGTTCCCTGGTGAAACGATGCACTCCATCGGAAGGCCGGGAGCGTACCGGTGGACACCGCGTGCTCCATCTCCAGGGACACCCTGGCTCGGATGTAACCGCGGAAGAGAGGCAGGCAGTCGGGCTGAACGACCCCCTCGACCGCCCGCTGCCTGGACCGGCTGATGGCCCCCTTGGCCAGGCCCAGGAGCAGTCCTACGAGGAGGCCCTCGGACCTGCCCGCTCCCCTCCGCACAGGGTGCCCAAAGATCAGGAGCGTGGGACTGAAGTGCAGCCAGAATTTGAGGAGCAGCCCCTTCAAATAATGGAACAGGGGCCGCAACCTCAACAACAGCTCGACAAACCTGTGAGCATAATCACGGGGGCATACGTTACACAATGCAATAGCAAATAGGACCAGGCTGCTAGGGGCAGCTCTTGTGGGGCACTTAAACTCCGACAAAGGCATGAACACTCTATTTAGCAAAACCCACACAGCTTTTTAAAATCCCTTTTAACCGGATCACATGCAGGATTTCGATGTTCTATCGATCTATGAGCCTTATCAAAGCTCAGACACAGTAAGTCACTTAAAAAAAAACATTGCAGCAGTATAGGAGTTCAGCAGGAGTGTGGCTTGGGAGAGTGCAGGCCAGGGACAACTGGATGGGTGACCATGGTCTGTGTATCGGTGGTTACCTGACCTGTGCTCCCACTAAGTGCCGCTCCATGCTGGGAACTCAGACACTGGAATCACTGCCTCACATTCCCACAGACTCATTTCATCTACCTCTCCTCTCTTCCCTCGTTCCTCCCCTCTCTCCCCTCGTTCCTCCCCTCTTTCCCCTCGTTCTCCCCCTACTCTCTCCTCGTTCCCTCCCCTACTCTTCCCTCGTTCCCCCCCTCTCCCTTCGTTCCTCTTCTTTCTTCCCCTCATACCCCCCACTCTCCCCTCGTTCCCTCCCCCACTCTCCCCTCGTTCCCTCCCCCACTCTCCCCTCGTTCCCTCCCCCACTCTCCCCTCATTCCCCCCCTTCTCTCCCCTCGTTCCCTCCCCCACTCTCCCCTCATTCCCCCCCTACTCTCCCCTCGTTCCCTCCACCACTCTCCCCTCATTCCCCCCGCTCTCCCCTCGTTCCCTCCCCTCTCTCCCCTCGTTCTCCCCCCACTCTCCCCTCATTCCTCCCCTCTCTCCTCTCATTCCTCCCCTCTCTTCCCCTCAAACCCCCCATTCTCCCCTCGTTCCCCCCCACTCTCCCCTCGTTCCTCCCCCACTCTCCCCTCGTTCTCCCCCCACTCTCCCCTCGTTCCTCCCCTCTCTCCTCTCATTCCTCCCCTCTATTCCCCTCAAACCCCCCATTCTCCCCTCGTTCCTCCCCCACTCTCCCCTCGTTCCCCCCCACTCTCCCCTCGTTCCTCCCCCACTCTCCCCTCGTTCCCCCCCCACTCTCCCCTCATTCCCCCCCACTCTCCCCTTGTTCACTCTCCCCTCGTTCCCTCCCCCACTCTCCCCTCATTCCCTCCCCCACTCTCCCCTCATTCCCCCCTTCTCTCCCCTCGTTCCCTCCCCCACTCGCCCCTCGTTCCCCCCCTACTCTCCCCTCGTTCCCTCCACCACTCTCCCCTCATTCCCCCCGCTCTCCCCTCATTCCCTCCCCCACTCTCCCCTCGTTCCCTCCCCTCTCTCCCCTCATTTCCCCCCACTCTCCCCTCGTTCCCTCCCCTCTCTCCCCTCGTTCTCCCCCACTCTCCCCTCGTTCCTCCCCTCTCTCCTCTCATTCCTCCCCTCTCTTCCCCTCAAACCCCCCACTCTCCCCTCGTTCCCCCCCACTCTCCCCTCGTTCCTCCCCACTCTCCCCTCGTTCCCCCCCACTCTCCCCTCATTCCCCCCCACTCTCTCCTCGTTCCTCCCCACTCTCCCCTCGTTGCCCCCCACTCTCCCCTCGTTGCCCCCCAATCTCCCCTCGTTGCCCCCCACTCTCCCCTCGTTGCCCCCACTCTCCCCTCATTGCCCCCACTCTCCCCTCATTGCCCCCCACTCTCCCCTCGTTGCCCCCCACTCTCCCCTCGTTCCTCCCCACTCTCCCCTCGTTCCTCCTCTTCCCATGCGTTCCATTGTCCCTCTCCCATCTCCCCTCTAGAAGCTAACGATGTACTGTATGTGCCCAGAGTAAGTGCAGCTCCTTCTATCATCAGGTCTTGAGTAAGTGAGCAAGAAGGAGATATTACACGCTGAATATTAGTATGTGCTGCCTAGTGTCCGTAAGAAATCAAAATAGGACACACAATGCCATCTCATTATACCATCCCATCGTATTTTAATATATTAATAGAGTTTATATAGCAAGAAGTTACCAGGTTTAATGAAGGCTAACTGAAAAGCTAATTAAACTCTTATTTCATTGCATCTAATTATGGTTATTAGAACTCCTGCTGAACTGTTAAATGGCTGGCTTTAAATTGTTTGACTGATGGATCTTCACTCAGCTTTCTTGCTTGATGTCCCGGGTAAACAATGGCCCAGAAATCCCAGCCTCCCCAGGTCGGTACGGAGTATGTACGGACCTGGGAAGGCACAGCAAAAGCCGGTTTTCAGCGCACGAGACGCATGCACCGAAAACCGGCTTTGCCCGATCTGTCAAGTTTCTGGCTTGACAGATCCCCATATCCCACAGCCAGGACATGCACACGGGCAAGGTTGTGGGATTTGCCCATATCTTGCCCGGCAAATGTCCTGAAAAACTCCTGCTCCTGATAAAAAGCGGGCACATAGCCTACTTTTACAGGCGTAAGAGTTTTGAAACATACAAAAACATCGTCACCATCACAGGCTGCCCCTCGGAATCGAGGAAACATAGAAACATAGAAACATAGAAAATAGGTGCAGGAGTAGGCCATTCGGCCCTTCTAGCCTGCACCGCCATTCAATGAGTTCATGGCTGAACATGCAACTTCAGTACCCCATTCCTGCTTTCTCACCATACCCCTTGATTCCTCTAGTAGTAAGGACTTCATCTAACTTGCTCCCACTCTAAAAGTTAGTCCTTAGGTGGCTGAACAGTCCAATGCGAGAACCACGGTCCCATAACAAAATAAAATTTAACAAACACATTTTATCGTTAAAAACCCTGCCCACTATGGTAAGTTTATTTAAAACCATAATTAAAACAACTTTTGAAAAAATCGGATGAATATTTTTTTTTATAAGACATTAATAACTTTAATTTAAATCAATCTTAACTATGTAGTGTATATCTTTTATTTTTTTATTAGTGTTTTTGGTGTTTGCGGTGTTTCTCAATCATAATAATGGGACCTCCTACTCGGGGAGTTCCCATTATTATGAATGAGAATATACTGTACCTGGATTGACTGCCCAGTGCCATGTGACTGCAGCTCCAACTTCCGTCCGCCCGGACGTCATGTGCTGCGACGCGCAGGGAGAGGAGGCCTCAGGGCTGGGATCGCCGATGGGCGCAGCAGGAACAGATAGGTGGGCATCTTTTCTACCTATTTCTGTCGTTCGCCCGCGGGAAGCCCTTGACCGGGATTTCCAGCCCAATATCCTTTGCTCGTTACCAGGCTACTGCTGTCCCCTCCCCTCCCCCCCCCCCCCAACCCCCCGCCCCGTTTACAATTGTTCAGTCGCCCGCCCGTCCCCTCTCCATCACAAACCATAGGCGCCATTTTATCACGTCCTCCGCACTGTTTGGTGTTTCCTGGTCAAGTCCAGCGATATGTTGGAGGCAAGAGTTAGGGAAGCAACCAAGGCTGGGGAGGCAAGGGGGCAGAGATTCAAAGAAAGTCTTGCATTTCTATAGCGCCTTTCACAAACTCAGGACGTCCCAAAGCGCTTCACAGCCACTGAAGTACTTGTTGAAGGGTCATCACTGTTGTAACGTAGGTAACACGGCAGCCAATGTACGCACAGCAAGCTCCCACAAACATCTGTTTTAGCGATGTTGGTTAAGGGATAAATATAGGCCCCAGGACACCGGGGATAACTCCCCGGCACTGCCTTCTAGTGCCAGCTGTGCCTCAGTGGGCAGCGCTCTCGCCTCGGAGTCAGAAGGTTGTGGGTTCAAGTCCCACTCCAGGGAGTTGAGCACAAAAATCTAGGTTGACACTCCCAGTGCAGTGCTGAGGGAGCACTGAATTCCATAGAGATCTCATGGCACTATTTCGAAGAAGAGCAGGGGAGTTCTCCCCGGTGTCCTGGGGCCAATATTTATCCCTCAATCAACATAACAACAACAGATTATCTGGGTCATTATCCCATTGCTGTGTGTGGGAGCTTGCTGTGCGCAAATTGGCTGCCGCGTTTCCCACATTACAACAGTGACTGCACTTCAAAAGTACTTCATTGGCTGTAAAAGGCTTTGGGACGTTCAGTGGTCGTGAAAGGTGCTATATAAATGCTTTGAAATAGTGCCATGGGATTTTTACTGACAGAGCAGATGGGGCCTCGGTTTATTATTTCATCCGAAAGACGGCACCTCCGACAGTGCAGCACTCCCTCAATACTTCCCCACCGACAGTGCGGCGCTCCCTCAGTACTGCCCCTCCGACAGTGCAGCGCTCCCTCAATACTTCCCCACCGACAGTGCGGCGCTCCCTCAGTACTGCCCCTCCGACAGTGCAGCACTCCCTCAGTACTGCCCCTCCGACAGTGCAGCACTCCCTCAGTACTGCCCCTCCGACAGTGCAGCACTCCCTCAATACTTCCCCACCGACAGTGCAGCGCTCCCTCAGTACTGCCCCTCCGACAGTGCAGCACTCCCTCAGTACTGCCCCTCCGACAGTGCAGCACTCCCTCAGTACTGCCCCTCCGACAGTGCAGCACTCCCTCAGTACTGCCCCTCCGACAGTGCGGCGCTCCCTCAGTACAGCACTGGGAGTGTCAGCTGAGATTTTTGTGCTCAAGTCCCTGGAGTGGGACTTGAACCCACAACCTTCTGACTCAGAGGTGAGAGTGCTGCCCACTGAGCCACGGCTGACACTGACACGGGTCTGTACAGAAAGGTATGCGTGCAGTACATGCAATATGATTTAACAAGGGCTACTGGTGTGCGGTGACCCAGTAGTCAGGTTGCATCCTGTTAAAGGTGATTCCAGGAATATTTTCACCAGTCTCTGGAGATTGTGTGATTGCACGCATTGTTCTGTGAAAGACTCAAACCAGTGACCTTGATTGTCTCATTGAATAATCATAAAATTTTCAGTACAAGATGATTGAAAAATTCAGAGTGGCCAATCCGAGGGGCTGTACTGAATGACTTGGCTGTCGCTCACACGCTCTTGCACGTAGCTATAATATCACACTGGGCAATGAAAGAGATACGGTGAGAAACTCTGCAAGTAGTCTATCGGCATACAGATGCCTTTCTGAACTGCCACCCCCGACAACCGGCACTTTCACAGAAGCCTGCACGACCTCTGGATCCCAGCGTGAGACTGATGAATGAGCTTATGAAACATTGGAATAACAGGGCGCTACTGCGATTACAGGCTGCTACAGCCTGCAAAGATTACTGGCTGCTTGGTCTGACGCCTGACAACGACTCTGCCTCCTTCAGTGAACTCCCGCTGTTGTGACGTTCGATATCGTCGAACACTATTAACCCATATTGCGTCAGCCAGTTCTCAGTGGGTAGCACACTTGCCTCTGAGTCAGAAGTGTCATGGGGTCGGGTCCCACTCTGGAGATTTGAGCACAAAAATCTAGGCTGACACTTCCAGTGCAGTATTGAGGGAGCGTCGCACTGTCTGAGGGGCAGTACTGAGGGAGCACCGCACTGTCGGAGGGGCAGTACTGAGGGAGCGCCGCACTGTCTGAGGGGCAGTACTGAGGGAGTGCCGCACTGTCGGAAGGGCAGTACTGAGGGAGCGCCGCACTGTCTGAGGGGCAGTACTGAGGGAGCGCCGCACTGTCGGAGGGGCAGTACTGAGGGAGCATCGCACTGTCTGAGGGGCAGGACTGAGGGAGTGCCGCACTGTCAGAGGGGCAGGACTGAGGGAGTGCTGCACTGTCGGAGGGGCAGTACTGAGGGAGCGCCGCACTGTCGGAGGGGCAGTACTGAGGGAGCGCCGCAATGTCGGAGGGGTAGTGCTGAGGGAACGCCGCACTGTCGGAGAGGCAGTACGTGAGGGAGTGCCGCATTGTCGGAGGGGCAGTACTGAGGGGGTGCCGCACTGTCGGAGGGGCAGTACATGAGGGAGTGCCGCATTGTCAGAGGGGCAGTACTGAAGGAGCGCTGCACTGTCGGAGGGGCAGTACTGAAGGAGCGCTGCAGTGTCAGAGGGGCAGTGCTGAGGGGGTGCCGCACTGTCGGAGGGGCAGTACTGAGGGGGTGCCGCACTGTCGGAGGGGCAGTACTGAGGGAGTGCCGCATTGTCGGAGGGGCAGTACTGAGGGAGCGCTGCACTGTCAGAGGGGCAGTACTGAGGGAGTGCCGCATTGTCGGAGGGGCAGTACTGAGGGAGCGCTGCACTGTCAGAGGGGCAGAACTGAGGGAGTGCCGCATTGTCGGAGGGGCAGTACTGAGGGAGCGCTGCACTGTCAGAGGGGCTAACCACGTTTCCTCTTTTAGCTTCCGAAGATTTTACTGTACTCTATCCCGGATGAATAACTTGATTAATTCCTCGATACCTGAGTTCATGATGTGACAGGTTAGTCAATTCGTCACTCACAGGGTGCACTGTCACTGTAATGTATTTGCTTCATGGGTTCTTTGCTTAAGAATTCACAGCAACACATTGCTATTAAGAATTAATTGGTTTGTTAGTAAAGGTTTAACAATTACACGACACATTACCGGTTCATCCACCAGGCTCACAACCACCTGCCCCATCGCGGATCCCCCGAACCCAACTGGTCAGGGTTTTATTGAGTCTTGTGAACATCACGTGACTGGCTAAGCCACTCCCAACTCAACAGCTCTACAACTATTTTATATATAACGTTAAATCAATGGCCCCTGATTAAAGGGGGGGCACTAAACCGACACATTAAACAATTAAACTTTTGACCGTGAACTTAAATCAAATTAAAATTTGATTTGCGGGGGGTGATGATGCACTCCAGTCCCTCCGACGCCCATCTCTCGTGGAAGGCTGTGAGCGTACCGGTGGACACCGTGTGCTCCATTAGCAGGGACACCCTGGTCAACAGGCTCTACAAACCTGTGAGCATCCTCACAGGTGCATATATTACAGTCACCGCTCGCTCAACTCCCAAGGAAGGGATGGGTTGTCACGGAGATTATTTCCGGCACCAATGAACTGCTTCAAATTGGAACTGACAGGTCATTCCCCCTCAGGGAATGTGGCTTACCAGCCTGGCAGTGATTGGGGAAGGCGAGACATTTACGGAGGGATCACTTTGCCACCTGGAGCCAATGAGGATATTAATTGATATCCACATTAGTTCTGGCCCATTGTATTACTGCCCATCTCCAGATGGGTTAACTCATTTCCAAGCTGAAAGTGTTTGCTGAGCGACTTTTAGTACAGTCAAATCGAGTTAGGGGAATTCTCGTTCCCTGTCCGTTTCTATCTAGTACATGGATTTTATTTTTTAATGCTGCCAGCTGTTGTCTCCTTTTTATTCCTGTGAAGACAACAGTCGATTACAATGCAATGCAATACTGTATGTTTCTCACGTTATACACTCCAAAAGCACTTCATTGGCTGTAAAGTGCTTTCAGACGTCTGGTGGTCATGAAGGGCGCTATATAAATGCAAGTCTTGGTTTTTCTTTAAAACCTGCTTCTTTTTGCAGGATTAGTGACTCTTTTGTTAATGGTCCAAAACATATCTAATCTCAGTCATCCAACCTGATTGCAACCATCCGACGTTTCCGTGTGCTAATTGGTGCCTAATTATAGGTGGACACACGCTGAGAAAGATAGACTTGCATTTCTATAGCGCCTTTCACAACCTCAGGATGTCCTAAAGCGCTTTACAGCCAACAAAGTACTTTTGGAGTGCGGTCACTGTTGTAATGTGGGAAACACGGCAGCCAACCTGCGCACAGCAAGCTCCCACACACAGCAATGTGATAATGACCCAAATAATTAGTGATGTTGGTTGAGGGATTGGAGAACACCCCTGCTCTTCTTCGAAATACCGCTGTGGGATCTTTCACATCCATCTGAGAGAGCAGACGGGGCCTCGGTTTAATGTCTCATCTGAAAGGCGGCAGCTCCGTCAGTGCAGCACTCCCTCAGTATTGCCCCTCCGACAGTGCGACACTCCCTCAGTATTGCCCCTCAGACAATGTGGCGCTCCCTCAGTACTGCCCCTCCGACAGTGTGGCGCTCCCTCAGTACTTCCCCTCCGACAGTGTGACGCTCCCTCAGTACTGCCCCTCCCTCAGTGCGGCGCTCCCTCAGTACTGCCCCTCCAACAGTGTGGCACTCCCTCAGTACTGCCCCCCCGACAGTGCGGCGCTCCCTCAGTACTACCCCTCCGACAGTGCAGGCTCTCTCAGTACTGCCCTGCCAACATTGCGGCGCTCCCTCAGTACTGCCCCTCCGACAGTGCGGCACTCCCTCAGTACTGACCCTCCGACAGTGCAGCACTCCCTCAGTACTGCACTGGGAGTGTCAGCCTGGATTTTTGTGCTCAAGTACCTGGAGTGGGACCCACAACCTTCTGACTCAGAGGCGAGAGTGCTGCCCACTGAACCACGGTTGACACAGCACTGAAATATCAGCCTCAATGGTGTGCTTACATCCTGCTGCAGGACTGCTTGAACCCATGTCCTTCTTACTTGAAGATGAGAGTGCCAGCAATTAGCCACGCTGACATTTACAAGCATCCCTGAGTCCCATTCTCTAGCTGCATTGCTGGAAAGATAGAGAGCGGTTGAGCTCAGGAAGAATTCTACTGTGCTCATTTTAGGCCTGGGCTGGGACGTTGTCAGTCGAAATCGACTAGGACAGTTGACGCTCTCTCCGAGGTTTTAGAGTCCAGATCATTTGGGGCCAGAGCACTTGCTTTCTAAATCACTGCAAGACTTGTCAAGACTCAGTGGTGTTCTTACCAAGGTGCCTGGGTTTATGATTGCCTGTGCGAGAGTTAATGAAGGTCGGCTAATCAGCAACTTTATGTTGATTGAAGGGTACATTTGCTCACTGCGTGAAACTGTGTACTGAAGTGCCATTCGATCACTTAACTAACTAACACATCCGAAGTTTCACATACGGTACTGCCATATAAAATGAGCCATAATTAATCCCAAATGAAATGAACTAAAATGCCAAATTGAGACAAGGTTTGTTGATCGCACCGTTGAGTTTAACATTCACCTTCCACTTCTCAGGTAGACGTGAAAGATCCCCTGGCACTATTTCGAAGGAGTTCTCCCCGGTGACCTGGGGCCAATGTTTATCCCTCAATCAGCATGACAAAAACAGATGATCTGGTCATCAACACATTTCTGTTTGAAATATAGAAACATAGGAAATAGGTGCAGGAGTAGGCCATTCGGCCCTTCGAGCCTGCACCACCATTCAATAAGATCATGGCTGATCATGCAACCTCAGTACCCCACCCCAGCCTTCTCTCCATACCCCTTGATCCCTTTAGCCACAAGGGCCGCATCTAACTCCCTTTTGAATATGTCCAACGAACTAGACTCACCAATTTTCTGTGGTAGAGAATTCCACAGGTTCATAACTCTCTGGGTGAAGAAGTTCCTCCTCATCTCAGTTCTATATGGCTTACCCCTTATCCTTAGACTGTGACCTCTGGTTCTGGACTTCCCCAACGTCGGGAACATTCTAACTGCATCTAACCTGTCCAATCCCGTCAGAATTTTGTAAGTTTCTATGAGATCCCCTCTCATTCTTCTAAATTCTAGTGAGTATAAACCTAGTCGATCCAGCCTTTCCTCATATGTCAGTCCTGTCTGCCGTTTCCTTCTGTAATGAGGAAGAGAAACAACAGGGAACTACAGGCCTGTTAGCCTGAAATCAGTCGCAGGCAAAATGTTAGAATCTATCATTAGGGACATGGTAACAGGGCACTTCGACTCCTCAAATTCTGGTTGCATTTCAGTCCCACACTCCTGATCTTTGGGCACCCTGTGCGGAGGGGAGCGGGCAGGTCGGAAGGCCTCCTCATAAGACTGCTCCTGGGCACAGCCAAGGGGGCCATCAGCCGGTCCAGGCAGTGGGCGGTCGAGGGGGTCGTTCAGCCCGACTGCCTGCCTCTCTTCCGCGGTTACATCCGAGCCAGGGTGTCCCTAGAGATGGAGCACGCGGCGTCCACCGGTATGCTCGCGGCCTTCGGTGGGCGCTGGAGGGACTGGAGTGCATCATCACCCCCGGCAACCAAATTTTAATTTGAACCATTAATGTAAAAGTTTAATTTGATTAATTTGTGGGTTTTAGTGCCCCTCTAGAGGGACTTGACTTATTGTTAAAAAAAAACAGGGCACTTAGAAAATCATAATATGATTAGGCAGAGTCAACATGGTTTTATGAAAGGGAAATCGTGTTTGACAAATCTGTTGGAGTTTTTTTGAAGATGTAACTAGTAGGATGGATAAGGGGAACCAGTGGATGTAGTGTATTTAGATTTTCAAAAAGCATTCGATAAGGTGCCACACAAGAGGCTATTTCACAAAATTAGGACACATGGGATTGGGGGTAATATATTGGCATGGATCGAGGATTGGTTAATGGGCAGAAAACATAGAGTAGGAGTAAATGGGACTTTTTCGGGTTGGCAGGCTGTAACTAGTGGGGTACCGCAAGGATCAGTGCTGGGGCCTCAGCTATTTACAATCTATATCAATGACTTAGAGGAAGGGATTGAGTATAACAAGTTTGCTGATGATACAAAGTTAGGTGGGAAAGTAAACTGTGAGGAGGACCCAAAGAGGCTGCAGAGGGATATGGACAGGTTGACTGAGTGGGCAAGAAGATGGCAAATGGAATACAATGTGGGAAAATATGAAGTTATCCACTTTGGTAGGAAAAACAAAAAAACACAATATTTTTTGAATGGTGAGATTGGGAAATGTTGGTGTTCAGAGGGACCTGGGTGTCCTTGTACACCAATCACTGAAAGTTAACATGCAGGTACAGCAAGCAATTAAGAAAGTAAATGGTATGTTGACATTCGTTACAAAGGGATTAGAGACTAAGATTAAATAAGTCTTACTACAATTATACAGGGCATTGGCGAGGCCACACCTGGAGTATTGAGCACAGTTCTGTTCTCCTTACCTAAGGAAGGATATACTTGCCATAGAGGGAGTGCAACAAAGGTTCCCCAGGCTGATTCCTGGGATGGGGGGATTGTCCTATGAGGAGAGATTGAGTAGACTGGGCCGATATTCTCTAGAGTTTAGAAGAATGAGAGATGATCTAATTAAAACATATGTAAGGGGATGGTCTCTATGAGGGGGTCAGGTTCCCGTCTGACCAACTTGAGTGGTTTCGAATCACTCCCACTCCCTTGGGTTCTGTACTCTGGATTTATTTGGGGGGGGTGACAAAAGTGCAAAGGACACTGGTTGTTTCCAAAGGACTTTGGTTTTATTACAGTCAAGGTAATACAAGCTTATTACTCTAGTAATAAAATACAAGGCCAAACTTACAATCACTCTAATAAAGAACCATACACTACATATTCAAAGGGGGTTACAGTAGAATGACACCTCCCACCTCCCAATGCCTAATTCTAGCTAGGTTGAACTCCAAGGCAGGTAGGGACTATGCTTACCAATCCTTTTGACAGTTAACGGCAGATTCGGGATTTGCTGGATGCGGTAGAGTCTGCTTGCCATACCCCAAATGTCGGAGAGGACTTCTAGCTGCGCAATCTTCAGTTGGGTTGAGTCCGCTGATGCGGTAAGGTGCATTTTGGCTCTGTGGGGGTAAGTGGCTCTGTGGGGTCAGGCTCGAAGGGCCGAATGGTCTACTCCTGCACCTATTTTTCTATGTTTTTCTACCCGTTTTCTTTGGTTAGAAATAGGTTTCTACAGTCTTTTAGGTAATGTTTCACCCGTTGTTGGTCAGGATTAGATTGAAGAGTGGAAACTTTTCGATTCTTCGGTCTTTTCCCGTTGAAGTTTTGTTCGAGTTTGGTCGATTGCGGTTGTTTTTCCCTTGATACCACGTTGACTGCGGTCGATTGCTGCCGCGATGGTGATGTTCTTCCTTCCTTCAGGACTTCAGGACTTCGAGGCTGGAGAAGTTAGTTTACAACTGTCGCGTTGGTTTCTCTCCTTGTCTTGATGAGCTAGTAGCAATCTTGTAGCTACTTAGCAACCTAACCTCTGTTGAAAAACAGGGGCCAGTTATACGATTTCAGTGGTTCTGATCTTGGTGCCAAATCAGTTCAAAATCCTTTGTATAAATTTGGCGGGCTTGGCTCTTCTTTGCAATATTTTGGCGGGCTTGTTAAAAGTTGATATGTCTTGGGTGGGTTGATGTCCGAAAACTGTATCCTGATGGAAATATTAGTTTGGTAATTGCAATATCCTTTTGTGATTAGTTTTCGCATACAGGCTGGATTGGGCCTCTTTGTGATGTATATGCTGAAATGGCCTTCCAGACCCATGTTGATGCTATCTCTGGGTGGTTTTGTGATGTTAATGTCTCTTGTGGAGAAGGATTCTCGAATACTCATTCCTCCAGACAGGTTAACTTAGTTCTCACACCCAGGTAGCCTCACTTAATCAGACTGTCTCCTGCTAGTTCCTTAGACCCGCCCACAGCCTTGAGTTTGTCTTTTAAAGTCCAAAATTCTATTAAAGTTCGTAGTTTCTTTCATAAGCACTTTAGAGTTCCAAACTTTTCAGTAGGTAGTCCCAAATCAAATTTCCTTTTGAATGAGCCCAAACACAGGTGGGGGGGGGGGTTCTTGTGAATTTTGCACCTTCTTCACAAATAGAATTGTTAAGGGGTTTGATAGGATTAATGCTGCGAAGATGTTTCCCTCCGGCTAGGGAATTTAGAACATGGGGTCACTCAGAATAAAGTGTCGGCCATTTAGCACTGAGGTGAGGAGAAATTTCTTCGCTCAAAGGTTTGTGAATCTTGGGAATTCTTTGCCCCAGAGGGCTGTGGATAAGAACATAAGAATTAGGAGCAGGAGGAGGCCATTCGGCCCCTCGAGCCTGCTCCGCCATTCAATGAGATCATGGCTGATCTTCGACCTCAACTCCACTTTCCCGCCCGATCCCCGTATCCCTCGATTCCCCTCGAGTCCAAAAATCTACCGATCTCTGCCTTGAACACACTCAACGACTGAGCCTCCACAGCCCTCTGGGGCAGAGAGTTCCAAAGGTTCACCCCCCTCCGAGTGAAGAAATTCCTCCTCACCCGAAAGGAGTCCAAAGCCTCGAGCAGGAGCGAGGAGGGCAAACAACAAGGAATCGCCTCACTTGAGAAAGTTCCTTATTTCCTGAGACGTAACTGGAAAGAAGAAGTAATACTCTTTCTGATGGTAACTTTGGAAATTATAAAGTATGAAAAAGGGAAGAGCTGTCTGAGTAGCAGTTTGTTTGCTGGGAATAAGTTGCTAAACACAGTAGTCGACTCATCCTTACTGACACAGTTCAATTCTTCTGCTCTTGCCTTGCGAGTATTAAATCAATTATACTGACAATGACACAGCTTCCCCAGCAGTAAATACATATTTCTTTGTGGAAAGGCATTAATCATGTAATATCTAGGGGCTTACCTCAGCACAGTCTTCCAATTTGTCGAGGTTCCTTTCTCCATCTGCATGTGGTCATACGGGACTATGTCAACAGTTTAATAATCTCATTTATCAGCCAGCGTTGAATAGTTGGGAAGAACCTGTATTTAGATGGCACCTTCTAACAACATAAGAAATAGGAGCAGGAGTCGGCCACCTGGCCCCTCGAGCCTGCTCCGCCATTCAATAAGATCATGGCCGATCTGATCTTGGGCTCAGCTCCACTTCCCTGCCCGCTCCCCATAACCCTAGACTCCCTTATCGCTCGAAAATCTGTCTACCTCCACCCTAAATATATTCAGTGACCCAGCCTCCACACCTCTCTGGGGCAGAGAATTCCAAAGATTCACCGCCCTCTGAGAGAAGAAATTCCTCCTCATTTCCGTTTTAAACAGGCGGCCCCTTATTCTGAAACTATGCCCCCTAGTTCTAGATTCCCTCACGAGGTGTCCTGGGGCCAATATTTATCTCTCAATCAACATAAAAAAAACAGATCATGATCACATCTTGTGATTATCACATTGCTGTGTGTGGGAGCTTGCTGTGCGCAAAATGCCCGCCACGTTTCCCACATTACAACAGTGGCTATACTCGGAAAGTACTTCATTGGCTGTAAAGCACTTTGGGGGTGTCCGGTAGTCGTGAAAGGCACAGGACCAATTGCAACAATTGCGAAGGGCTTCATCACTGCCTGAAAATTTACCTGAACACCATTCACTGCATGGCGGTGATGTCATCAACGCGTCATTGAGTTGTGGTGATGTCATCAGCCATGTCATTGAGTTGTGGTGATGTCATCACCCGTGTCATTGAGTCGTGCTGATGTCATCACACATGTCATTGAGTCGTGGTGATGTCATCACATGTCCTTGAGTCACGTTGCCATGACAGGTGGTGGATGGAGAAAGCACAGGAGATACAACAACTGGCCGACAGCCACGATATGCGAGGATTCTTCATTGCAGTCAAGGCCACCTATGGTCCAAACTCCCAAGGCCCCACCCCGCTCCTGGCCAAGAACAGGGGAACACTCACCAAGGACACCGAGCCAGTCAGGGCCCACTGGAAGGAGCACTTCGAAGATCTCCTTAATCGAGACACTGCCTTTGACTCAAGTGTTCTCAACTCCATCCCGCAGCATGTGACCCACCACCACCTCAGTGAAACCTCAACACTGCATGAGGTAGGCAAAGCCATAAGACAACTTAAAAACAACAAGGCTACGGGTGCAGATGGAATCCCTGCTGAGGCTTTGAAGTATCGCGGCGAGGCACTGTTGGCACAGATACATGACCTCATCGCTCTCATCTGGAGGGAGGAGAGCATGCTGAGGGATCTCAGAGATGCAGTGATCGTGGTCATCTTTAAAAAAGGGGACAAGTCCGACTGCAGCAACTACAGGGGAATCTCCCTGCTATCAGCCACTGGGAAAGTTGTCGCTAGAGTTCTCCTCAACCGTCTTCTCCCCATGGCCGAGGAGCTCCTTCCGGAGTCACAGTGCGGATTTTGTCCCCTACGGGGCACAACAGACATGATCTTTGCAGCGCGACAGCTGCAGAAAATGCAGGGAGCAGCGCCAGCCCTTATACATGGTCGCCTTCTATCTTACAAAGGCCTTTGACACTGTCAACCGCGAGGGTCTATGGAGCGTCCTCCTCTGTTTCGGATGCCTCCAAAAGTTTGTCAACATCCTCCGCCTGCTCCACGATGACATGCAGGCCGTGATCCTTACCAACGGATCCATTACAGACCCAATCCACCTCCGGACCGGGATCAAACAGGGCTGCGTCATTGTTCCAACCCTCTTCTCAATCTTCCTCGCTGCCATGCTCCACCTCACAGTCAACAAGCTCCCCGCTGGAGTGAAACTGAACTACAGAACCAGTGGGATCCTGTTCAACCTTCGCCATCTCCAGGCCAGGTCCGAGATCACCCCAACCTCTGTCGTCGAGCTACAGTACGCGGACAACGCCTGCGCCTGTGCACATTCAGAGGCTGAACTCCAGGATGTACAAGCAACTCTTGGGGATTGGGCTAGTCCGGGTAAACGATTTTGCCGCTAGGGTGAGTGCACGTCTCAGAGCTGAAATTTGACGGTGATAGAACCAACCACAAAGACTTAGTTTGTGTTATCATAGCGTGAACGTAATAAAATGCATGACAATGGATTCACCTGCTTCAATTTATGTGTGCCTGCTAGTTGAAGTGATCGAGATTTTCATGTGTGTGACGGTTATTTAGTGTCTGTGTCAGTTGCGAAGTGTGAAAGGAGTGCACGCCTGAGTCAGTTTATGTGTGATTGACACTTGAGGTGATCGAAATATTCATGTGTGCGACAGTTTTTAAAAACGCCGTTACAGCGGGTTCTCCGTTCGATCCGTGGACGGATAATCGAGAGTTGCCTGTAGTCGACGTATTTACTGAGGTGTAGGAAAGCTTGGGCCTTACGCTTAACATCCGTAAGACAAAGATTCTCCACCAGCCTGTCATCGCCGCACAACACCGCCCCCCCCCCAGTCATCAAGATCCACGGCGCGGCCCTGGACCACGTGGACCATTTCCCATATCTCGGGAGCCTCTTATCAACAAAGGCAGACATTGATGCGGAGATTCAACACCGCCTCCAGTGCGCCAGTGCAGCCTTCGGCCATCTGAGGAAAAGAGTGTTTGAAGACCAAGCCCTCAAATCTACCACCAAGCTCATGGTCTACAGGGCTGTAGTAATACCTGCCCTCCTGTATGGCTCAGAGGCATGGACGATGTACAGAAGACACCTCAAGTCGCTGGAGATATATCGCTAACGATGTCTCTGCAAGATCCTGCAAATCCCCTGGGAGAACAGGCACACCAACATCAGCGTCCTCATCCAGGCTAACATCCTCAGTATTGAAGCACTGACCACACTCGATCAGCTTCGCTGGGCAGGCCACATAGTTTGCATGCCGGACACGAGACTCCCTAAGCAAATACTTTGTGCGGAGCTCCTTCACGGCAAACGAGCCAAAGGTGGGCAGCGGAAACGTTACAAGAACACCCTCAAAGCCTTCCTGATAAAGTACGACATCACCACTGACACCTGGGAGTCTCTGGCTAAAGACTGCCCTAGATGGAGAAAGTGTATCCGGGAGGGCGTTGAGCTCTTCGAATCTCAACGCCGAGAGCATGAAGAGGTCAAGCGCAGGCAGCGGAAGGAGCGTGCGGCAAACCAGTCCCACCCACCCCTTCCCTCAAAGACTACCTGTCCCACCTGTAACAGAGTCTGTGGCTCTCGTATTGGACTGTTCAGCCACCAGATAACTCACTTCAGGAGTGGAAGCAAGTCTTCCTCGATTCTGAGGGACTACCTATGATGATAATGATGATGCATGACAACAATTCTGCTATTTTCTGCCCTGATGATCCACCTTGTGAAGACACCTCCGTGGGTGACTGATATCAACTTCTGCACAAAATGTCATGTTATTTTGACAGTCCGTGTCCCTGGGCTCATGTAAATGAGACTGAGTACGTACATGTGTGTGTGTGCACTATTAGAGTGGAAGCAAGTCTTCCTCGATTTCGAGGGACTGCCTACGATGATGATGAGGTGTGTGTGTAGAACCCTTATGTGTAATAGTAACAATTCTGAAACCTTCACTATAATAGAGATGAATAAATGCATCTAGCAAGATGGCAAACATTTTCATTATCTGGAATATGCTTAATGGTGTCATTATCTGTGTGACTCCTGGCAGTTCTACAAGCCATTAATAATCCACTGTACTGTACTGGAAGGAGTTTCTCCTAGTCCCACAGTCCCGATCTGACTTATTCCATCTTATTCCATGAGCCAAAATAATGTTCCTGAGAATATCGGGAGCGGGAGACTTACAGCACACCATTAATTCCTGTGAATGTAGTGTTTGTTCAAACTTCTCTTCTCAGTGTTCTCTCTTACTTTCTCTTTCTCATTCAAAACAAAAAGAAAGAATCTTTCTCATGCTTTCTATTTCATCTCTGCCCTTCTCTCCTGATTTCCTCGTTCTGTCGAACTGCAAGGATTTTTGCAAACTCCTAGCCAATGTTGCTAATTTTTTTTCTGATCAATTTCGACTCGGCGCAATAACGCTCTTTCCGCTGTGCAATATCCAAATATGTCCCAGCTTCAATAACAGTAACATTCATTTATGTAGCTCCTCTAATATGGCCCCCAAAATTCCCAAGGTGCTTGACAGAGGTGTTGGGGGCAACAAAGAACGAACCAGTAAAGGATTTTGGGGCAGTCCCAGCGGATTGGAAAACTGCAAATGTAACGCCCCTATTTAAAAAAGGAGGCAGACAAAAAACAGGAAACTATAGACCAGTTTTGGGGCCTTCAAGGGAGCGTATCACTTCAAGGTACAGCACATGCTGGAGAGCGACGGCTGTGAAGAGGGCGACTGGATTGGAGCAAGGTCACCAAGATCTAGGTCGGTGATTGGAGCATGGGCAGGTACAGCAGGAGCGACGTGATTGGGGCCCAGGAGCGGTGCATGATTGTGGAGTGCGTGATCGGGGCCTAGGAGAGGTGTGAGTTCAGGGCCAGGGGCCCAGGGGCAACACGGGCCAGCCCACACTGCGATATGTGTGTGCACTAGGTCCATCAGCGGAGCTGGTCTCCAGTCGTCCTGGTTAACCCTTGCCCCTGGACCAAGACCTCGCTCTGTCAAGCCCGTGTGGTGGCTGGTGTGCAACGGTCACCCCACGTTAAAAAAATCCACCCACAGGCATCTTCCACCCTTCAGGATGTAGTTCGGGATCCAGAATATTAGGTCCTTCATTGAAACACCTGTGAACTCATCCCGTTTTGGCGTAGAAGCAAGTCATCCTTGATATGAGGGACTGCCTATGCTAAAAGGAGCGACATAAATCTTGCCTGACACTCCAGTGCAGTATCGAGGGAGTGCTGCACTGTCGGAGGGGCAGTATCAAGGGAGTGCTGCACTGTCGGAGGGGCAGTATCGAGGAAGTGCTGCAGTGTCGGAGGGGCAGTATCGAGGGAGTGCTGTGCTGTCGGAGGGGCAGTATCGAGGGAGTGCTGCACTGTCAGAGGTGCCGTCTTTTGATGAGACTTTAAACTGAGGCTCTGTCTGCTCTCTCAGGTGGACATAAATGATCCCATGGCACTCTTTTGAAGAAGAAGGTGACTTGGCCAATATTTATTCCTCAACCAACATAACAAAAACAGATTATCTGGTCATCATCACACTGCTGTTTGTGGGAGCTTGCTGTGCGCAAATTGTCTACTGTGTTTTCCACATTACAACAGTGGCTACACTTCAAAAGTGCTTCATTGACTGAAAAGCGCTTTGAAACATCTGGTGGTCGTGAAAGACGCTATATAAATGCAAGTCTTTCTTTCTTACTTTCGAAGAGCTAGGTTTAAGGCCGGTTGAAGACAGCAGTGCAAAATGGGCGATAGTGAGGGATAGCCAAAGCAGGTCTCTGTCGCCCGTTTTACCCCCTCTGTGTAAATTAGAGGCTGATGTCCTGGTGTGAGCCTTGAATATTAACATAAGAAATAGGAGCAGGAGTCGGCCACACGGCCCCTCGAGCCTGCTCCGTCATTCAATGAGATCATGGCTGATCTTCGACCTCAACTCCACTTTCCCGCCCAATCCCCAGATCCCTTGATTCCCCGAGAGTCCAAAAATCTATCGATCTCAGCCTTGAATATATTCAACGACTGAGCCTCCACAGCCCTCTGGGGCAGAGAATTCCAAAGATTCACCACCCTCTGAGTGAAGAAATTTCTCCTTGTCTCAGTCCTAAATGGCCGACCCCTTATCCTGAGACTGTGCCCCCTGGTTCTAGACTCCCCAGCCCGGGGGGGAAACATCCTCCCTGCATCTACCCTGTCAACCCCCTCAGACCTTTACACCTTTCAATGAGGTCATTAGTGAACACCAGGCCAAGGTATTTCGCCTCTCCCAAGAGGTACAGCCCTTTTGGTTGCTTTAATCTTGAATCTCATCCAGCCAGAAGACCAACGTTGCACCCTTTCCATGACAGCCCTAATGCCCAGCGTTAAACCTCGATCAAAACTCAGATTTGCAGCTCCTTCAAAAGTCGCATTGCCAACTCTGATTGGACGTATCCCTGGAAGGTTTGATCACATGACCTCCAGCTGCCCCGCCCCCTGAATTCCCCACCCCCATTGGTTGCCAGTGTGATGTCATGTATCCCAATGTGCATTGCACAGAGGAGAAGCAGTGTCCAAATCGGCTCCAACGTGGCCAGCCTAATTCCTCACAATAAAATGGGACATCACTCAAAAGAACAAGGCTGAAGATTTTGTAAGTGAACTACTTACTACCTTTACAACTCACTGGTCAGGTCTCAATTCTGGGCACCACACTGTGGGAAGGAATGCGAGGGTGCAGAGGAGATTTACCAGAATGGTGCCGGGGATGAAGAGACTGCAGAAGCTGGGATGGTTCTCCTTGGAACAGAGAAGGTTCAGGAGAGACTTACTCAGGCTGTTTGAAATTATGAGGGGTTTGGGATTGAGCAAATCAGGCGAAGCTGTTTCCAGTGGCGGGTGGGTCAGATTGAAGACAATCGGCAAAAGAACCCGAGGGGGAGATGAGGAGAATGTGTGTACGCAGCGAGTTGTCGTGGTCTGCAACACGCTGCCTGAAAGGGCGGTGGGAGCAGATTCAATCGCGACCTT
>NC_092000.1:6984407-6986907 GCF_044704955.1 Pristiophorus japonicus | reverse complement strand
GAGGCGCAAAGAGAGAGAGAGAGAGAGAGAGAGCGCGAGGCGCAGAGAGAGAGAGAGAGAGCGCGAGGCGCAGAGAGAGAGAGAGAGAGAGAGCGAGCGCGAGGCGCAGAGAGAGAGAGAGAGAGCACGAGGCGCAGAGAGAGAGAGAGAGAGCGCGAGGCGCAGAGAGAGAGAGAGAGAGAGCGCGAGGCGCAGAGAGAGAGAGAGAGCGCGAGGCGCAGAGAGAGAGAGAGAGAGAGAGAGAGAGAGCGCGAGGCGCAGAGAGAGAGAGAGAGAGCGCGAGGCGCAGAGAGAGAGAGAGAGCGCGAGGCGCACAGAGAGAGAGAGAGAGAGAGAGAGCGCGAGGCGCAGAGAGAGAGAGAGAGAGAGAGCGAGGCGCAGAGAGAGAGAGAGAGCGCGAGGCGCAGAGAGAGCGCGAGGCGCAGAGAGAGAGAGAGCGAGAGAGCGCGAGGCGCAGAGAGAGAGAGAGAGAGAGAGCGCGAGGCGCAGAGAGAGAGAGGGAGGGGGAGAGCGCGAGACGCAGAAAGAGAGGGAGAGAGAGAGAGAGAGAGTACACGAGGCGCAGAGAGAGAGAGAGAGAGCGCGAGGCGCAGAGAGAGAGAGAGAGAGTGCGAGGCGCAGAGAGAGAGAGAGAGAGAGAGTGCGAGGCGCAGAGAGAGAGAGAGAGAGAGAGAGCGCGAGGCGCAGAGAGAGAGAGAGAGAGAGAGAGTGCGAGGCGCAGAGAGAGAGAGAGCACGAGGCGCTGAGAGAGAGAGAGAGAGAGGGAGAGGCGCAGAGAGAGAGAGAGAGAGAGAGGGAGAGGCGCAGAGAGAGAGAGAGAGCGAGGCGCAGAGAGAGAGCGAGGCGCGGAGAGAGAGACAGAGAGAGAGAGAGAGAGCGAGCGAGGCGCAGAGAGAGAGAGAGAGAGAGCGAGCGAGGCGCAGAGAGAGAGAGAGAGAGAGCGAGAGAGAGAGAGAGCGAACAAGGCGCAGAGAGAGAGAGATAGCGAGCGAGGCGCAGAGAGAGAGAGAGAGAGAGAGCGAGCGAGGCGCAGAGAGAGATAGAGAGAGAGCGAGCGAGGCGCAGAGAGAGAGAGAGAGAGAGAGAGAGCGAGAGAGAGAGAGAGCGAACAAGGCGCAGAGAGAGAGAGAGAGAGAGAGAGAGCGAGCGAGAGAGAGAGTAAGCGAACAAGGCGCAGAGAGAGAGAGAGAGAGAGAGAGAGAGAGAGCGAGTGAGGCGCAGAGAGAGAGAGAGAGAGAGAGAGAGAGAGAGCGAGCGAGGCGCAGAGAGAGAGAGAGAGAGAGAGCGAGCGAGGCGCAGAGAGAGAGAGAGAGAGAGAGCGAACAAGGCGCAGAGAGAGAGAGAGAGAGAGAGAGAGCGAGCGAGGCGAAGAGAGAGAGAGAGAGAGAGAGTGAGCGAGGCGCAGAGAGAGAAAGAGAGAGCGCGAGCGAGGCGCAGAGAGAGAGAGAGAGAGAGAGAGGGCGAGAGAGAGAGCGAACAAGGCGCAGAGAGAGAGAGAGAGAGAGAGCGAGCGAGGCGCAGAGAGAGAGAGAGAGAGAGAGCGAACAAGGCGCAGAGAGAGAGAGAGCGAGCGAGCGAGGCGCACAGAGAGAGAGAGAGCGAGCGTGGCACAGAGAGAGAGAGAGCGAGCGAGGCGCAGAGAGAGAGAGAGAGAGCGAGCGAGGCGCAGAGAGAGAGAGAGAGAGAGAGAGAGAGAGCGCGAGCGAGGTGCAGAGAGAGAGAGAGAGAGAGAGAGAGAGAGCGAGCGAGGCGCAGAGAGAGAGAGAGAGAGAGCGCGAGCGAGGCGCTGAGAGAGAGAGAGAGAGAGAGCGAGCGAGGCGCAGAGAGAGAGAGAGAGAGAGCGAGGCGCAGAGAGAGAGAGAGAGAGAGCGAGCGAGGCGCAGAGAGAGAGAGAGAGTGAGCGAGGCGCAGAGAGAGAGAGAGAGCGAGCGAGGCGCAAAGAGAGAGAGAGAGCGCGAGCGAGGCGCAGAGAGAGAGAGAGCGAGAGAGAGAGAGAGCGAGCGAGGCGCAGAGAGAGAGAGAGAGCGAGGCGCAGAGAGAGAGAGAGAGCGCGAGGCGCAGAGAGAGAGAGAGAGAGAGAGGGCGAGAGAGAGAGAGCGCGAGGGCAGAGCGAGAGAGAGAGAGAGAGAGAGCGCGAGGCGCAGAGAGAGAGAGAGAGCACGAGGCGCATAGAGAGAGAGAGAGAGAGAGCACGAGGCGCATAGAGAGAGAGAGAGAGAGCGAGCGAGGCGCAGAGAGAGAGAGAGAGAGAGAGCGCGAGCGAGGCGCAGAGAGAGAGTGAGCGAGAGAGAGAGAGCGAGCGAGCGAGGCGCAGAGAGAGAGAGCGAGCGAGGCGCAGAGAGAGAGAGAGAGCGTGAGGCGCAGAGAGAGAGAGAGAGAGAGAGCGCGAGGCGCAGAGAGAGAGAGAGAGAGCGCGAGGAGCAGAGAGAGAGAGAGAGCGTGAGGCGCAGAGAGAGAGAGAGAGCGCGAGGCGCAGAGAGAGAGAGAGAGAGCGAGCGAG